>NC_049214.1:26338788-26638788 GCF_013347855.1 Anguilla anguilla
TACTCCAGTACTACACTGCTCAAACTCCCTATATACTCCAGTACTACACTGCTCAAACTCCCTATATACTCCCGCCCCTGTGATGACCCTAATCAGTCCCGGCTGGGTTGTGTCTCTCAGCTGGATGGCTCGGAGGACTTGGACCTGCAGGAGGACCGCATGTCTTACCTGTCGTCCATGAGCGCGGACTACCTGAGCATGGACAGCCGGCTGGTCAGCGACTACGACGACACGGCGGACGAGGGCGGGGCCTACACCGACAACGAGCTGGACGAGATGATGGACGAGCCGCACAGCGAGCCGCAGGTGTCCGCCATCAGCCGCTCCTCCGAGCCCGTCCTGCCCGAGGAGGTGAGCCGCCGCCCATCAACCGCCCACTCGCCAGGCACAGCTGTCAATCAAACGGTCTCTCACTGCCTCCATCGCTCTGTTTCTCCCTCCCTCTCTCCCCTCTCTCTCTCTCTCCCTCCCCCTCCCGTTGTTTCCTCTCACTTCCCCTCTCTCCCTCCCTTCGTCTTTCTCTCCCTGCCTCCCTCCCCCTCTCTCTCCCCTTTCCTCTCCCTCCCTCCCTCTCTCTCCCCCTCCCGTTGTTTCCTCTCACTTCCCCTCTCTCCCTCCCTCCGTCTTTCTCTCCTTGCCTCCCTCCCCCCCTCTCTCCCTCTCTCTCCCCTTTCCTCTCCCTCCCTCCCTCCATCTCTCTCTCCCTCACTTACTGTCTCTCCCCATCCCTCTCCCTCTCCCTCCCTCCCTCCCTCCCTCCCTCCCTCCCTCCCTCCCTCTCCCTCTCCCTCTCTCTCTCCCCCTCCCTCTCACTCTCTCTTTCTCTCGCAGTTCCACAGGCCTGTGCCGGAGCCTCGGTCTCCCATGAGGAGATCGGGGAGCAGAGAGGTTCTGAGGGAACCCAGTCCCCCCCCGTCCTTCGTTCCTGAACCCCCCAAGGTGAGCCCCCGGTCCTCCCTCCCTCTCTCAGCCCCACCGGCAGGGCGGGTGATGTCACAGGAGTCCCACACTGGTGCAGCTGCTCAGGCTGTGTGATGTCACAGGAGTCCTACCCTGGTGCAGCTGCTCAGGGTGTGTGATGTCACAGGAGTCCTACCCTGGTGCAGTTGTGCAGGGTGTGTGATGTCACAAAAGTCCTACACTGTTGCAGCTGCTCAGGGTGTGTGAGGTCACAGGAGTCCTATTCTGGTGCAGATGTTCATGATGGGTGATGTCACAGAAGTCCCAGCCTGGTGCAGTTGCTCAGGGTGTGTGATGTCATAGTAGTCCCACACTGGTACAGTTGCTCAGGGTGTGTGATGTCACAGTAGCCCTACCCTGGTTCTCACACAGCCCAGGGAGAGCAAAAAAGGGGGAAACTCCCACTCCAGCACCCCAGTCAGCAGTGACCAGGACCGCAACCTGGACTCCCGGCGCCCGCCGCCCCCCGTCGCCCTCAAACCCAGCCGTGGGTCCAGGGCGCTCCCCGACAACCTGCCGCCCCCACCCGAATCCCCCGTGGAGAGTGCAGAGGACCCGGCCGGGAAGTCCTTCATGGGGAAGGTGAAGGCCTTTCAAGAGATGGAGCACCAGGCCCGAGCCCAGAGAATTCTGGAGCTGCAGGAAGCCCAGAATGCTAGGGTCAGTGTTCAGTGTGTACAGTGAGTGTGTGTGTGTGTGTGCGTGCGCATGTGTGCACCTATGTGTGAGTATGTGCATGTGCTTGTGTGTGTGTGTGTGTGTGTGTGTAGGTCATGCCCACATACATAGCTGTTCAACAGACGGCACACTACAGGTACAGCTTTCTTGTTCTTTTGGCAGGTGGAAATAGCCCAGAAGCATCCGGACATCTACGCCATTCCAGCTAAACCACCAAAACCAGACCACAATCGACCACAACCAATAGGGTAAGACCGCAATCGACCACAACCAATAGGGTAAGACCGTAATCGACCACAACCAATAGGGTAAGACCGCAATCGACGGCAGCCAATAGAGTAACGCCACAATCCACCACAGGCAGTACATTAAGACCACAATTGACCACAGACAACGAGGTAAGAACATCAGGCATCACTGCACCCCCTCTGAAAAAGCGAAAATTGGGATGTTTAAATTGACCCAACATACCTACGCAGCACCCCTCTCTCTCAACACCGCGCTCTAACACTGACACCGTACTCAATGCTCACTCCTCCAAACCGCACCCCCGTCTTTGTGCTGTGCTCCCACCCACTTAAAGGGCCAGTGCTGCGTGCTTTCTTCCCCCCGCTGAAGATCTGTCCTTCTCCGCTCAGTTCCAGCTCCGCCCCTGAGCCGCAGGCCCCTCCCTCCAAGCCCGGGTACGAGACCCGGCCGCACTTCCGCGGCGAGGAAGACGAAGAGGAGGAGTACCGCCGGCAGCTGGCCAAACAGACCAAGGGCTACTACTCTCAGGCGCAGAAGTACAAGGACACCGAGCTGTAGACAGAGCCCCGCCCTGCGACCACGCCCCAACTTCGAGGGGCTCCGCCCCTAAAAAGAAACCACACCCAAGTGCCCCGGCGATTAAAATTGTTCCACAAAAGCTCAGCATTTTCTCGACAAATGAGTTTGGTCTCTCCGTCTGTCTGTCCGTCCGTCTGTCTGTGGGTGAGGCTTTATTCCCCTAACACCTATAGAGCCGAATGAGAGTTTATCACCGGTCACTTTTTTGATCACTTTAACTGCTAGCCGCCCAGCTACGCAAAACGTCCTCGCAATGTTGCGGCCATGCAGTGGCAATGCTATAACGCTGACAAAACGTTCCAGTAACACTGCGAGAACATTTTGGGCGTTAGCTGGGGCGGTCATAAGTATTGTATGCCATCCAAGCTTTCCTGTCCCTGAATTTTGGGTAATATGTGGCCTCTTAGCATTTAAATGTCACTTATGTTACGCAGAATTTTTTTTAAAATTCCAGCCTGTTTATATTATAAACTTTATAAATAAACTTTCATCTGCCAATTCTGTAGTGCCTTTGTCAGTTCAACATTAAAGTTTTCTGTGCAGTCTGTCCTTTTATCACAGCCTACAGGGACAACAGGGATGACATTCTGCCATTACATTTTTCTCTCTATAATGACAGCGCAAAACGTGTGATTAGAGTTAAACCGTGTACAGCACGCAGGACAATTTATAAGCAGTAAAAGACAAAAATTGTGACACGTCCCTGGATGTGCATTTGTTCTGATGAACAGAATTTTAACGTTTGGCTGTTACACATATTTCACTCTACATCTGTTTTACCGGATTTTATAATAATCTGAAATGAATACTGCAGATTGTGGAGTTTTGACTGCACATAACATAAAAATGAGCAATTTCAGATTTTAGATTGGGTTTTTTTTATTATTGAAAAACTTCAAGTTGTTTTATGGCTAAACAACTCAGGTGCAAAATCAACTTTCTGTGTGAGAGTGGAGAGGACTCGCTGCTTCTGTGATGTGGCATATCTCGTTGGTCATGTGACCTCTGTATCGAATGAATCTGACACCTTTCAGTTTCTGCCTTCTGCCCAGGCAATCCCAACCTGTAAGATTATATAAAACCTCTCCGTGGCTGCTAGTGTTGGATCACTTTCAAAGCAGCACGACTGCATACTTGTGTGATGTGTTGACATCAATTCCACTCAGCAGCCCAACCTGGACTGTTCTGCCTGTTCTGTTACTGTGGAGACCAGCACAGCCCCCCTCCCCCCCTCTGGCCTGCAGTGCATTAGTCTCACAGATGTCTGGGGGGGGGGGTTAGCCTGACAGAGCTAGCCTATCCCAAGGGGGTGGGGGGGGGGGGGGGGTGAATTCTCTTTATATAATCCTAATCTGTATGACTGGCTCAGATTTCCCTGTCATGGTAATATGGTGACCTTCGACCCCCACTCTGCCTACTCCTCTGATGTGATTGAATTGCTGTGTGACTCACAAGGGGGAGGGGGGGGGTGAAGTAATGTAAGTCGGTCCACCCAGTCTGCTGCGGTTTTTTTCCCTTGTTTTTATTGTCCTAAATAATAAAGATGATCTATACAAATCAAGATCCATATCAAATAATTGTACAAACTAGCTCTGGGTACAGGAATGTAGCTAAGTAATATCACACGACATAACCAAGCAAAGCCAGCATTTTATGTATTTTGGCAGATGCTCTTATCCAGAGTTACTTGCACGTAGTATCCATTTACACTGCTGGATATGTGCTGAAGCAGCTTAGGTTAAGCACCTTGCTCAAGGGGTCCAACAGCAGTGTCCTTCCGGGTAACTGAACCTGTGTGTAACAAGACCAGTTCCCAAACCACTATACTACACTGTCTCCCAAAAAATAACTAAACCACTACCATCCAGCCACAGACTGATTTGACAAACATAAGTGAAATCAATTACATTCATAATGAGTGCGTTCTAAACATTGGCATTTACCCCCCCCCCCCCCCCCCCCCCCCCCCCCCCCCCCCCCCCCCCCCCCCCCCCCCCCCCCCCCAGTGTTTTGCACCAGTACAGCTCAGATCAGAAGTCAGAAGTGAGACTCTTCTCCAAGCTCAGCTTCAGTTTTCATATAAATGCATTTAATTCATGCGTCAGAGCTGCCGTTCACAGGTGCCAGTCACTTAGCATTAAACGCTTAGCGGCGCTTATATTTCTCTTCATCTCGTGCTTTTATTTATCGTGTAATCTGGAGTTCCCGCTTGTTTTTGTATGTAAACGTCGCTGCAGCATTTGGGAGGGGCGCGGACTAGACCCGGCCTCTTTAAAGTGTGTAGCCAGCTGCGGTGTTTTTTTTTTTTACACATTTATTATTGCGGTGTTCGCTTTTGTAAACAGTAACGTGCAGAAACTGGCCCTGGAATTGCCGTGTCTTCAACCTCCGAACCTGCAGTGAAGCCTCATTGTCCCCTTACGTTAGTGGTCGAACTTTTAACCGACGTTTCAATACTTATTTTATTGTGATGTATTCAGTTGGGAGCTCTTTGAAAAAGTGCTATAGGAAAGACATTTCATAAAATTCAGAGGACAGACATGGCCTTTCTCCGATTCAAGTACTTAAGTGAAAGCTACTAAATAAATAACCATGTAACCACAACAATAATGAAAATAAATAAATAAAATAAATAAGATGAATCTCGCGAAGAGTAGCTTAACATCTTTCAGACGTGGAAATGAAACAAGGTTGAAAACTGAGTGAATAAATAAGAGAGGTGACACAGAGAAACCGCACCGTCACCATGGTTACTTAGAGAGACCATACTGTCGCCACGCTTAAACCACGGTGCACCAAACGAGCACCACCACACGCCCTTCGCGGGTTTCTGAGCACGCTCAGTAGCAGCGCGGTTAGGTCAGATGTAGACGGGCTGCTCCTGGCCAGTCAGTAAGCGGTACATGGCAGCCGGCATCGTCTTCATGTGGATCTGTAGGGGAAAGAGGGATAACCTGCACTCGTTAGGGTTTCGGGGCGTCTGCGGGTGGGGGTGGGGTATTTTGGGGATTGGGCAGTAGGATTTTGGGGTGTCTGGGGGGTGCAGTATTTGGGAATGGGGCTTCAGAGTTTACGGGTGTCTAGGGGTGAAATGTATGGGGATGGGGCATTGGGATTTTGGGTTTCTGGGGGTGGGGTATTTGGGCTGTTGGACCCGCCTCACCTCTCCCACGGCACTGGACAGGATGTTCACAATCCTCTCGTGGGGCGTGGCCACCACGCTCTGACCGCTGATCTCGATGATGCGGTGGCCGACGCGGACCCCGCCCCTCTCCGCGATCCCGCCCCTCATAAGGCTGCAGATCTGCAAGGGGCGAGAGATTCAGACACACCCCAAACTCACACGCACACCCTTAAAGCACACGCCCCTAAATCACACACCCTTAAAGCATACACACCCCTAATGTGCTCATATGTGCCTTAATGTATAAAGAATCCTGCAGTTCTAATGAAACTAAACGTAAGTTAATTCAAAGCAGTATCATAATGTTTTTTTTTTTCCAAGAAATGTACTCAAATAATCTAATTTTAAACAATGAGGTAATACACTGGAGAGATTTAGCCAGTGGGCTGCATTTTTATTGAGCTGAACATCTGAAGTTCTGAACACGTTTTCTCTAATGTAAACAAAAAGAACAAACAGCATCTGTACTGGAATACCCACAATGCCGTTCTGTACACTGAAGCCCAGCTGGTATCTGAGGTCCGGTCTTCGGATCAGCACCGTCGTGACTGGGGGGCACCGGACGATGTTGAGTCTGAGCCGCGGCTGAGACTTCAGCCCCTGGGGCGAGGAAGAGGAGCAGGGTGATGCATCCCAGCACCGACCTAATGCAGCGTTTCACAACCCTGTCCCTGGATGTCTACCGTCCTGCAGGTTTTCACTCCGACCCTAACAAAGCTCACCTCATTCAACAGCTAGAGGTCTCCTTGAGCTGCTAATGAGTAGAATCAGGTGTGCCAAATCAGGGCAGAAATGAAAACCTACAGGACAGCACATCTCCAGGAACAGGGTTGGGCAGCCCTGCCCTCGAATATAATTTATTTTTATTGAATGTCCCTTGTAGTGTAGGTTTTAGAACAGTAGAATACATGATTCTTGGGACGAAGACCAGAGGACGGAGAGAGGGATGAGATGGGAGAGATTACAGAGAGGAGGGTGGGAGAGAGTGAAAGTGAGGAAAGAGAGGGAGTGGGCAGTGAGGCCTACCTTGATGATGCTCTGGCAGGTGGTGAGGGGCAGGCCCACCAGGCTGGTGCCGTTGATGGACATGATCTGGTCCCCGATGCTCAGGCGGCCGGACTTCTCGGCCGGGCCCCCGTGCATCATGTTGGCGATGATGACCGTGGGGAGGATGGAGCCCCACCCCGACTCCACCACGACCACGCCCAGAATCTCCCCCTTCTGCTTCTCTATGTGCACCTGGGGAGGGACACACGGGGACACACAGCTTATGCACACAATATTTATATACACTACACCCACACCTGTAACACTGTCAATCACCCACACACCTGTAACAGCCTCTATCAACCACACATGTAACACTGTCAATCACCCACACCTGTAACAGCCTCTATCAACCACACCTGTAACACTGTCAATCACCCACACCTGTAACACTGTATCACCCACACCTATGACACTGTCTATCACCTACACCTGTAACACTGTATCACCCACACCTGTAACACTGTCAATCACCCACACCTGTAACAGACTCTATCAACCACACCTGTAACACTGTCAATCACCCACACACCTGTAACAGCCTCTATCAACCACACCTGTAACACTGTCAATCACCCACATCTGTAACAGCTTCTATCAACCACACCTGTAACACTGTATAACCCACACCTGTAACACTGTCTATCACCTACACCTGTAACACTATCACCCACACCTGTAATAGTCTCTATCAACCACACCTGTAACACTGTATAACCCACACCTGTAACACTCTCTATCACCCACACCTGTAACACTGTCTATCCCCCACACCTGTAAGGCTGTATCCCCCACACCTGTTACTGTGGGTGATAGAGACTGTTACAGGTGTGGGTTGGCAGCTGTATCCCCCACACCCGTAACGCTGTGTGTCACCTACGTCTTTGCAGTTCTCGGACTTGGAGAAGTGGATGAGGTCATCGTTGTACATGTCCTGCGTGCTGAGCAGGTCGCTGTACTCCCTCTGGCTCAGGTCCTCGGGGTCGATGCCGTTGGCGCGCAGGAACTCCTGGTACGCCACGCTGAAGGCCTGGCCAATCGACTGCGCGATAAGCTGGGCCTGCAGCAAGCACAGAGAACAGCTGACACAGGCAGACGCAGGCTGACGCAGGCTGAAATAAGCTGACACAGGCTGACGCTGGCTGAGACAGAAAGCACAGGCTGAGCTCGCACTGCAGTATATAAAAGCTGAAGAAGCATCAGGAAAAAATGGAAGAACTCCCAACAACTTCACACTGGAACATGCGCACAGAAGTGGTAGCTTTTAAAAAAACGTCCCTCTAACTTTCTTTTAAGCCAAAAAATGTTTTAAATTGAGAGATAAAGCAACTAGAGTTTTACTGAATTATATAATTACAGCATTATAAAGGATTCCCTGTAGAGAGAGAAGCGAGCGCAAAGAGAGTGAGAGAGAGAGAGAGAGAGAGAGAGAAACGGAGAGAGAAAGAGACACTAACATCCTCAGACTCAAAGACGTGGCAGATCATCCTGTACTGGCGCCTCTCCTCCTGGGCGGGGTCGTTGCACAGGCCCCTCCCTTCCGGGGCGGGGTCAGTACACTGGCCCCTCCCTTCCGGGGCGGGGTCACCGGCCTCCCCCAGCTCCTGCGATCGGGGGCGGGGCCTCCTGCGGCGAGCCATGAGCACCACGATGTCCCCAATGTCGGCGATGTAGGAGATGGTCCTCAGAGGGTGGTCCATCATCGCCTCCTGTCAGTGGGAAGGGCGGGGTTAGGGAGTGGTCAAGGTGTGGTCAGAGAGTGTTTAGGGTATGGTTTGGTTGTGGTCAGAGTGCGGTTAGCATGTAGATAAGAAAGAAGCTGACCTAACAATGCCTCCTGTATTGTGAATACTTTTGAATGCTTTTATCTAACGCTTAGCTTCTCTGAAGCCTTTGGTTCTCCAGTATTCACAATATTAGTCATCCCCAAACGTGTCTGTTCTCTTTATAAAAACTTCCATGCAGTCTATTTTTATATACGTGTCAGAAGACATCTGTCAGTGACTCAGGAAAAATGTCTCTACAAATTATCCTCCTTTGTCAGATGTCATTACCAGAGAAGTATTCCCAGTGTGACCAGTGAGGGGGGAGGGGGGTGCACTGAAAAGTGTTCATTTGCAAATTCTTAAATAGTCACCTTATAATGACACTTAGCAGAAGGGAGGGAGAAGGCAGGAGCAGGGTAGGAAGAGGTGAAGGAGGTGAAGAAAAGAAGAGGGATAGATAGACAGATAGACAGATAGACAGATAGACAGATAGACAGATGCAGAGAGAGACAGGTGTACAGTACCTGTGAGTCTGCGTTCAGCACTTTGATTCTCTGTGTGGAGATGAACAGGTCCACCTCAGTGGTGACCGGGGTCTGGACCTCTGGACTCTGCTGGCACTGAGGGAAGATTTACAACACTTAACCAACGCTTAACACTTAAGCAACGCTACCAAGGCAACCGACAGGCTAATGTCACACACACAAAATTCCCTGTGCACATTAATAATACTCATCAATGCAGACAAACACATATGCACACACACACACAAACACACACACACACACCCAACCACACACACAGACACACACACCCAAACACAAATACACAGACACACGCACACCCAACCACACACACAGACACACACACCCAAGCACAAACACACACACCCACGCACACCCAACCACACGCACACAGACACACACACACGCACACGTGCACACACACACACACACACGCACACAGACACACACACACACACATACACACATTCACATTGAACTACAGCTAGCACTACTAGCATACACGCAATACAAACGACCCTGTGCATGTCACACATTACTCAGTACACATGCACATCGCGCATACACACGTTCAACTACATACAGACTGCCCAGAATACACATACACAGATTCAGAAACTGTGAGGTAATCAGAAAAGAGAGAGGGGGGTTCTGAGAGAGAAAGAGAGAGGGAGAGAGAAAGAGACAGAGGCATACGAGGCGGATGCTGTACCTTCTTCCTGCTTTTTGCCATCTGTTGGAAACAACGAGAGAGCAGTGGTCAGAGCAGACAGAGGAGGGCAGGGCTAGCCACAGAATAACAACCCCCCCCCCCCCCCCAATGCCCGCCAGGACAGTAATGTTGAGGTCTGTTAGTCTGACTGCAGAAACAACTTCACATCACATCATCACACACATAGTGCAGTAGTGCAAAACTGCAGTCAACACCTCATACACCCTCACATCACACACCACACTGCTCAACAGTGTACTGTACTCAGATCAGGGTTGTAGAGAGACAGTGTACAGACCGTCCACAGTAACACTGTACACAGATCAGCGTTGTAGAGAGGCAGTGTACAGACCGTCCACAGAAACACTGTACACAGATCAGCGTTGTAGAGAGGCAGTGTACAGACCGTCCACAGAAACACTGTACTCAGATCAGCTCAGGAGAGAGAAAACGCACCCGGACTCGGCTGACGGCCTCCTGTGCTTGCGTCATGCGCACACTCTTCGACGGCGTTTTGTCAGATAGTAGCTGGGTGGAGCCCAGGTAATTTGCCGCAAATATGATCCCATCGATCAGATCCTCAGGGTCACATGGTCCCGGAACTGAAAGGAAAAGCAATCAATCGGCACAACTAATCAGTCACACCATCCAGAAATCATAGAAAAGGCTAGCAATAAAATACCCCAATTATAAAGGAAAACCATTCAATAATCAAAGGTAAATTATTTGATCAATTTATAAATCAATACAAATCAATTAATCAGCTAATCCATCCAACAAACAACCATCAAATTAATTACTAATTAAACAATCCAACGTACCAGGTAATTACTCAGCGAACACTGACTACTCTCATCCCTGGTAAAAATTCTACTATTCTTAATTTTCACTACTGTCTATATTATTACGTTCTTTTCCGTTGTATGCTATTAACCCGTGGCAATGCGGCAATATACTAGCTACAGTATCTGAGATTCTGCTATGAGATGCTTACCATCCACATAGGTTGGGAATGAGGCTAAGGTCTTCCTCGGCTGCAATACAAACACAGTTGTTAGAGTGTATCTAATCAGCAATGTAAAGGAGTGGGTACTGTAGAGGGGACAGCAATACTAGGGTGAAGAGCCTGTCTATCACCTCTTGGCTGGGTGGAGACTCAGCGCTGTAATTCGCCTCCTGCAGCTGCTGTCTGTTGGTAGACTCCGCCCCCAAAGGAGAGGCGGAGCCTGAGTCCAGAGACTGACGAGAGAGAGAGGGAGAGAGAGAGAAAGAGAGAAATAAGATAGAAGAGTATAACTTAGGCTACATTTGTGTCATAGCTTTATGAAGGTGACATTTAGAGGGAAACAGAAAAATGGCTGGTGTGATGCTCAGTGATACTCACATCACTGCCCAGCGATAGCTGCTGGTCACACTCCGCTGTGGGGCTGAGGTCCTGCCTCATCACCCAGACGGGATCCATGGGCTCCTCAGGGGTGTAGGGTGAGCGTATGGTCCGAGTTTTCACCTCTTGGATGGCCTCCTTAATGTCCTTTATAGCCAAAGAGAGGGAGTCTCTCCTCCCCCAATTCTGTTCGCCTTCTCCGTACTCATCCTGGGGCTTGCCTGGTCCTAACTTCCCCTGGGAGGCCTGTTCATCCTGGGTTTCGCCTGGTCCTAACTTCCCCTGCAAGGCCTGTTCTTCCTGGGGCTCACCTTGTCCCAACTTCCCCTGAGTGGCCTGGTCATCCTGGGGCTCGCCTGGTCCTAAGTTCCCCTGCAAGGCCTGTTCATCCTGGAGCTTGCCTGGACCGAGCTTCCTCTCAGAAGCCTGCTCCTGCTGGGACTTGTCTGGTCCCAGTTCACCCTGGGAGGCCTGTTCAAGCAGGGGTTTGCCTGGGCCCAGTTCTCCCAGGGAGGCCTGTTCATCCTGGAGCTCACCTGGTCCTAACTGCCCCAGGGAGGCCTGTTCATCCTGGAGCCTGCCTGGTCCGAGCATCCTCTGAGAAGCCTGCTCCTGCTGGGCCTCGCCTTGTCCCAGCTCCCCCTGAGAGGCTTGTTCATCCTGGGGCTCACCTGGTCCCAGGTCCCCCTGAGAGGCTTGTTCATCCTGGGGCTCACCTGGTCCCAGGTCCCCCTGGGAGGCTTGTTCATCCTGGGGCTCACCTGGTCCCAGGTCCCCCTGGGAGGCTTGTTCATCCTGGGGCTCACCTGGTCCCAGTTCTGCCTGGAAGGCTTGTTCATCCTGGGGCTCACCTGGTCCCAGTTCTGCCTGGAAGGCTTGTTCATC
The DNA here is from genome assembly GCF_013347855.1 of Anguilla anguilla. Classification (NCBI taxonomy): domain Eukaryota; kingdom Metazoa; phylum Chordata; class Actinopteri; order Anguilliformes; family Anguillidae; genus Anguilla; species Anguilla anguilla. Next base: position 26,350,757 of record NC_049214.1, read on the forward strand.
CTGGGGCTCACCTGGTCCCAGTTCTGCCTGGAAGGCTTGTTCATCCTGGGGCTCCCCTGGTCCCAGGTCCCCCTGGGAGGCCTGCTCATCCTGGGGCTTGCCTGGTCCCAGCTCCCTCTGAGCAGCCTGTTCTGACTCTGGCCAGTCTCCTTCTTCACCCAAAGCCCTGTCCAAACTCCATGACCTCCGTCTCCTCCTGACAGCAGTCTCAGCTTTCTCCCCATCCCGCTCCCATGGGGAAAGAGGGACCTCCGGCTCCTTTTCGGGGCTGTCCGACTCCCCGTCTGACAGCCCGTCGTAGTGGTGCAGCCGGGACCCCACCGTGCGACGCTGCCACAGCCCCCCCTGCTCAAAGAGGCGCAGCCCCGCCCTACGGAGCTGCAGGGCCGTCTGCCGCACCCACTCCCCCTCCCACTCCCCCTCAATGTCCTCATACCCCTGTCCCAGCTGCCCTGGTGTATCTGTGTGGGACTCTGGGTGCCGCTCTCTGTAGGACTCTGTGTATGACTCTGTGTAGGGCTCTTTGCAAGACTCTGTGTAGGGCTCTGTGTGACTTTCTGTGCGTGGTTCTGCATTTCTCTCTGTGTAGGAATGAGGTTCTGTACTGGGTTCTGTGCTGGGTTCTCTGTAGGGTTCTGCGTTTGATTCTGCAAATGGTTCAACGGTCGGTTTTGCATGAGGTCCACCGGTTGGTTCCGTTTTGGGTTCCGCTTTGGGTTCTGTGGTTTGTTCCGTCCTCTGCTCTCCCTGCCGGTGGGTGCGTCTGCATTTTGAGAATTCGGAGTTCAAGTCCGCATTGCAATGGTCCGGGGAATGTGAGGGTGGAGCTGGAGCTGGAGCAGGATTTGGACGCAGGGCGTGTACACTGGGTGTATGTCGCCCTGTGTCCGTGTGGAACCGCATGGCATTTAAACTCCCTACATCCCCCGGCGGGCCTGACAGTGTCTCTGCGTCACCCTCCAGCCCGACTCCTGGACCCGCACCTGCCCACTCCTCGCTCCCCATGGTGGGGCCACTCGTTCCTCCCGCTGCACGGTGGGGCTCCGCCTCTCCCTGCTCCCGGTGCTTGTGTCTGGGCTGCTGGGCCCGACGGTAGCGGGTCACGCCTGGGCGGGGCTGCTGCTGCTGCTGAGCTCCTCCCTCCTGCGCCGGCCCTCGGGGCCCTCGCGTTCGCCCGCCGCCGCCCCTGCCCGACGACTCGTGTCTGCGGTAACGCTGCTGGTTACCATGGTGATGGTTCTGCCTCTCGTCAGGGGCCTCGACGGCCTGGCTGTGCTGTTGGCATGGCCGCCACCCGGACCGCACCCCCTCCCCCGTCCCCACTCTCCCATTGGCCTGCCTGTGACGCTGAGTGGGCGGGGCCCTGTGGCTTCCAGCCCCTTCCGCCGACTCTGCCTTCTGGGTGTAGCTCATGGCTCAGGGGCTCTGCAGGAGACAGAGCAACGAGGTTAGCCCGACTGTCCCGTTGACATTTCCACACGTCACAGGGAAATACTGACAATTTAACAAATACGTCAAACAGGGCGAATTCTGTCATGAATCTCCAATGCCTTCCACGCACCCTGTCTCTGAAACATAGTTTTTTGCAGATGGATGTAGCATGTCGGCTTGCAGTGAGTCACACCCTGAACAGCGCACTCTCAGCTGTGAAACCTGCTCTTCTGGGATCTCACTAATATATCCCAGAACCTTGTGATCCACAGTTTGGCCTCTCTTTTGAACTCCAGGGCTGAAATAAGAATGCAGGCCGCATCCATTTCAAAAGGTAAGATCTGTGATATAAAGCCATCAGCATATTATAACAGTTTCACTGATTAACGCAGAATGTTCAAACGTTTGAATCTTTAGCCTGATTTTCACTGAAAACTGCAGAGCGCTAAACTTTTTTCAGCGTAAATCACAAAAACCACAACTGTTGGTGCTGACTGAGTACAAATTATGCGGTCATTTATATCAGTTACTTACACTAGTAAGAGTAAGAGTAAGACCTAATACAGAAGTAGCCTATCTTTGAAGGATATATTACATTTATAAGCCATAGCTATAAAAATATGCAGTAGCCTATTTCATGATGGGATGAAACAATGTAAACCAGTGTCCCGATATAGAATCTGCTTATTATGAAGATAAATGCCAAAGAAAGAGTAGGCAACTCAGCATGATAAAACACACACGTGGATTCTACGGTGGCAGTACATGTCGGTATCACATGCTGCCGACTGCGAAGTCGTATCAGTAACTGAAAAACACCCTGAGTAGGTTTGGTCGCCATTGTACACTACACTGTACTCCATGTCCCTGTTGTCCGCACCATACCTGCGTACAACCTGGTACCAGTAAAGCTTTATCTGTACGGCAATTTCGCAGGAAGGTTCAGATTTGGAACGTTGAGCTGAGAAACTGGTTACGGGGTAACTGCCATTTAGATGCGCGCAGGCTGCAGTATTTCGCAAAAGCGCAGGATCTGGACCCGCCGGACTCTGCCGCAGCACGAGCTGTGTAGCCTACATCGTAGACAATAATTAATTGACTTGTTGCAGACAGGACAGTTGGAAAAAGCTGCACTGAAAATGTCCTAATCAATTTAAGTAAAAGCCGCATCTTACGGTATTTTCGTTTCTCTAGTAAGCACGCCTATATCTAACAAGTTTGTAGAAATGATATGGGAATTTCTGTCATCCGTCTGGTCTAATGTAGATGAGATTAAATGTAGTATTCGCATTATGGCAATCCCACCAAAAGAATCGTGAACTGTCGCCGTCTAAGCAGTCGCGGTTGAATCAGGAGATACGAATGAAATCCAGTTAAATAGCCTAATAGATACTGTGACCGTCTTCAAAACGACGCAAAAAGTGCGATTAAGCAGGCTAAATACGTATGGTGTTATTTACAGAATAGCTGTATCCTTTCTGTTTTATCCAGAGGCGATATTGTGAGTCAGCTGTCACAGTCCTAATTGTGACAACCAGCCAGGCCCAGTCTGTCTAGGGACGCTTGGCAGTCAGGTGTAGCATTTCCAATTATTTAACATCTCATTGACGCGCTGTTGTCAGTTTGTACGTCGCGTTCAGTCTGAACGTTGTTAATTTTCGCTGACAATCGGTTAAACCGAAGCTAGTAACCTGAGGCAATAAACGTAACTTACCTGTTTGTGATTAGCGACGTTTCATAGCTCTCTAAATCCGGTCCGATCTCCTTTCAGCCACCATCTTCCCTGTCCGTCACACTCACGCCGTGCAGCGGTCAATCTGCGTTCGCATACGGCTCCTCCCTCGTCCCCCCCTCCGGCGTTCACCCCAGGCCCTCCCCTCTTTACGGCGACATCAGAGCGGATTACACACGATTCGTTAGAGCATCTCTGAAGCAGGAGTAGAGGCATTACTGCTGTTTAATACCCGGAACTCCAGCTGTCCGCGCGCACTCTCCCATACTACCCCATTCCGTTTTATTTTGCACACAAGGATTACTTATAATTTTATCCGAGTATTTGCACAGCCACACCTCAAAACCGAATTCCCCTACGGTAATGTTCGGGGCCCTCAGCTTGGATCAGGCCAAAAATGTCTAGGGCGCGATATTATCAATGTCATCAAAATATTTTTAAGGGGCCCAATGTCATATGGATTCTTGGGGCTCAGAATTTCCAGCAGAATACCTGCAAATAGCTCTTGTTAACAGTAAATGTGTTCAAAGCTCTTGCAGACTAGCACAATCAAAATACATTGCAATGTACACTTAAATATTTTCAATAATGTTGTATATTATAGGCTGTATGGTTTGCATTTTATAGTTTTCAGTCATTTATTCTAAGCTATGGAACAATATCCTATCACTATGAGCTCTCCGTCAGTTGTTTGGCAGGAGGTTTTTTTATTGTGTGGAGCCAGGGACAGGAGCGGTGATGCTGACCATGATGATGTCACTTCTGAGCCCAAACCTGCACCCTAAGGCAAGAGAACCTCCTGTTGTTATTGCACAGCATTGTGTCTGTGCTGATATTACACAGCGCTGTGTCTGTGCTGATATTACCCAGTGCTGTGTCTGTGCTGATATTACACAGCGCTGTGTCTGTGCTGATATTACACAGCGCTGTGTCTGTGCTGATATTACCCAGTGCTGTGTCTGTGCTTATATTGCACAGTACTGTGAATGTGCTGATATTGCACAGTGCTGTGTCTGTGCTGATATTACACAGCACTGTCTGTGTTGATATTATAGTGTTTAGTCTGTGCTGATTTACACAGTTCTGTGTCTGTGCTAATATTGCACAGTGCTGTGCCTGTGCTGATTGTGTATGTGTTGATATTGCACAGTGCTGTTGTCTGTGCTGATATTACACAGCACTGTCTGTGCTGATATTATAGTGTTTAGTCTGTGCTGATTTACACAGTGCTGTGTCTGTGCTGATATTACACAGCACTGTATGTGCTTAAATTATAGTGTTTAGTCTGTGCTGATTTACAGTGCTGTGTCTGTGCTGATATTACACAGCACTGCCTGTGCTGATTTACACAGTGCTGTGTCTGTGCTGATTTACACAGTGCTGCGTCTGTGCTGATATTAGACTGCTGGAATAACAGTGCTGTGTCCACGCTAGTACTACAGATGGTAGGGTCTGTCAGGTTATCCAGGTGATTCAGCAGCAAAGGCTGTAAAACTATGCACACACACACACACACACACACACATGCACACACACATCATAGGTCTCTATCGGGCATATGGGGGCCATGTGCGGCTGTTCATCTGATGAAAGGCAGACTCACTGCAGTTCAAAATTCCAGAATGTGACTTCCTCCTCAAACAAAGCGAAATGCCATATCTAACAGTTTGGCTTATTTCCTACACATTCTTGCCTTGTCATACAATTGACTTTATTATGGAAAGAAGTGATGAGAAGTAGGATGCAATATTAGCACTACTGTGAAACTTCAGTTTTCACTATGTTGAATTGTTGGCTATTTTAATGAGCCAGCCAGTCATATGTGAATACATGTGCCTGCCCTTCAGTTCAGGGAGTAAAGAGCTGGGATTAACTTTGAACTAAATCAAACATCAGCCCATCAGAAAGCCAAATGTGTGCTTGATGATCATGCGTTGTCCTTGTTTCAGCCCTTTTCAAGTGTCGGAACAACGGAGCTGTTCCATTAAAAAATGTCTGAATAACAGATTGTTTCAGTGAAAGCACCTGAATAACAAAGTATGTTTCATTCAAAATGTCTGAATAACAGCGATTTTTTTCAGTGAAAGTACCTGAATAACAAAGTGTGTTTCATTGCAAGTAGCAGAATCGCAAATCGTGTTTTGTGTACATTTTCCCCGAAGAACCCTACACTCTGGACCCAAACACAAGCCATAGTGGAGATTTTAATTCCTTTTGCTCTAGTTAGCATGCTGATACAACAAATGCGGAAGACCTTTGGTGTACTTCCTGAACTTTTAATTCATGCCCTGTTTCTCCTGCAGCTTTAAGCATTTTGAAACAACATCCTCCTCTTTTTAGCAGTCTGAGAACAGCAATGAGAAGGCCAAGATTTTGTTAGTGCCTCTGTGTTAATGACAGAGCCAGTGTTATTGACAGTATTCATCTTAGTGCTAGTGACAGCGTTGGTTTCAATGTTAGTGGTGGTCTCAGTAATCGATGTGAACTGTTAAAGGCATATCCAGGTGCATCGGGCAAAAATAGAGATCACTTTTGTTTCTTTCTGGAGGGGTAAGTGTTAAAGAAGATGTCCTCAACCACGTTTATTTCTCTCTTCCTCACTTGCTCCTCTACTCTTCCTCTCCCCCTCCCCCCTACCTCTATGCCTCTTTTCTGCCCATTTTCACTCCCTCTCTCTGTCTCTCTCTCTCTCTGTCTCTCTCTCTCCCTCTCTCTCGATTTATTCGAGTCATTCTCGGAGTCTGCAGTGAATTAGCACTGAGCCTCCCTCCGCCCCTCGGTAAAGCAGGGGCCCAGCCTGCCGAACATCTGTGCCTGTGAAGGCTGCAGACATCCTCCGACCGTGTGAGTGCTGTGGGCCAGTCTCTCTGGAGCTTGTGAGTGCTGTGGACGGTCTGTCCGACTGCGCTGGTTGCTGTGGACGGTCTCCCTGAGCCCGTGAACGCTGTGGACAGCGCTCGTCTCGGGCCGCGTCCGCGTGGTGAGGTGTGCGAGCGTCGGTCCGTCGGATGACCCTGGTTCCTTGAGCCTTGTGGACTTCCTGTGCAGGCTCTGCGATGCTTCAGGTCCTGTTCCTCAGCCTACACTGTAAGTCTCCAGATTTATCCCCCGAAAACCTGAAACCACACAAAGAGCTCTTTCACCACACGTGTTTCGGATTCTGTGTATTCTATGCTGTTAAATTGATTAGTGGCTGACAGTGGCTGAAATGCGTAAATATTCTGAGCTCATGAATTTGACAGCTTGTGATCAAACAAGGCAATATATTGCATGTAGCAAAAGCCCGCAAATTTAGCAACCTGTAGGTAGTCACGTCGAGCGCATGGACTTAGTTCAAGTTTACTAGTGCAACAGCGAGTGTGTGTACTGTATGTGTTTCATGTAATTCCCCTTGTCATAGTGACAGTTGTAGCCGTGCTGTATAATTGGTCTGCGTGCTTGGCTTGGAGTAGCATTGCAGTGGCATTCTGTGGGTGTTTACCTCTTCCCTCTGCTCCAGTTGTTGTGGGCGGGGCTCAGACTCTGCCAGGCTCCTGCAGATTTGAGAACGGCACCTGTGGCTACGTGTCAGACCCCTCCCTCTCAAAATGGGCCCTGAACAAGGACGGTGAGTCTTTGTTCCCCCGCACGGGAAGCCCATACCTCTGAGAACGGGGCCCCCTGCTGGCTCTGGCTGGGAAGGAAAAGGTTTCAGAGCTACGCTCTTAAGCGTAATTTCTACTTTGTCACATGACACTGTTGACAAGTGTCGCTCGACAAAAATGACATATTTTCAAAACAAATTTCCAAATGTTGCACACTTTTAGAATTTTGCTTTGTCCCGGACACTGTCATGTGTTGTCGTGCAGTGTGACTGTGAGCTGTTTACAAATGGAAACAAGTGATCAGGAGTTTGGTGTCTCGTTTGTTACCATTAGAAACAACAGCACCCTCCCCGGAGGTCTTTGTCAAAGTGAAAATGCCAAATGTTGTGCAACGCTTTCATTTTTTCATTTTTGTGTTGTGCAACATAATATAAATTTAAATATAATATAATATAAATTTGCCTGTACTCAAAACGCATTTTTTATACAAACTTTACACAAACTTTGCTGTTACTCACTTTACCAGTGCTACTCAACTTCAGGTTCTGCAGTCTGCAGTGTCTGTGAGTATTTGCTCCAACCACCTGCTTTCACTTTTTTACATCCTTGGCCCAGGAAGTGAGCTCATCAGTGAAATCTGGTGGTGTAGCGCGAGGTTGGAGCAAATATCTGCTGACACTGCAGCTCACTGGACCTGGACTTGAGTAGCCCTACTCTAGGGAGAAAGAATTCTGAGTGAATCGTTTTCACTTTCATAATGCAGCAGTGTTAAAGTCTTCGCTATTGTGGCGGTGTTGGTCTCTCCTGATACAACGGTGCTGGTCTGTCCTGATACAGCAGAGCTGGTCTCTCCTGACACAGCAGTGTTGGTCTCTCCTGATACAACGGTGCTGGTCTGTCCTGATACAGCAGAGCTGGTCTCTCCTGACACAGCAGTGTTGGTCTCTCCTGATACAATGGTGCTGGTCTGTCCTGATACAGCAGAGCTGGTCTCTCCTGACACAGCAGTGTTGGTCTCTCCTGATACAACGGTGCTGGTCTGTCCTGATACAGCAGAGCTGGTCTCTCCTGACACAGCAGTGTTGGTCTCTCCTGATACAACGGTGCTGGTCTGTCCTGATACAGCAGAGCTGGTCTCTCCTGACACAGCAGTGTTGGTCTCTCCTGATACAACGGTGCTGGTCTGTCCTGATACAGCAGAGCTGGTCTCTCCTGACACAGCAATGTTGGTCTCTCCTGATACAACGGTGCTGGTCTGTCCTGATACAGCAGAGCTGGTCTCTCCTGACACAGCAGAGCTGGTCTCTCCTGATACAGCAGAGCTGGTCTCTCCTCTGCAGGGGGCTTTATCGCAGTGGATGGGCCGCTCACAGAGGGGAGAGAGAGGGCCGTTCTGGTGAGCCCGGAGCTGGAGATGTCGGACTGGAGCTGTGTCAGGCTGGTCTATCAGATCACTGGGTCAGGATCCCTGCATTTCCACCTACGGCCAGAGGGGGGCACCTTTGACCAAACCCTGTGGACTGCTGACCAGCCCTCTGACAGCTGGCTGGTAGCCAGCATCGACCTGTGGAACACATCTGCCTCCCATAAGGTACACGCGCACACACACACACACAGCGTCCTATAAGGTACACGCGCACACACACACACTCATTCACACACACATACACACACACACGCACACACACACACACACACACACACATTCACACACACATACACACACACACACCCCACACACACGCACGTACACATACACTCACACATACACACACAGACACACACACACACACCCACACAGAGACACAGACACACACGCACACACAAAAGCACCTTCTATAAGGCACATGTGCACACCAGCACATACACACACACACACATAACACCCCACCTGTGCACTCCTAACCCGTGCAAAATGGGGTGGGACCCCTGAATCGCTGACATGCTCTGAGTAGAAAAGGGGCTTCTCCCCATACACACGATATTCCGAACCACAACCTCCGCGCGCGTGAGCCAACTGCAGACCAGGCCCTGGAGGAGTTCTTCCAAAACAAGCTCACTGTGTAACGTTCACACTCACACGGTTAGTCACACTCTGGGACGGCGCCTAAGAATAGAATTTAAAAACCCTTCCTTTAATTAGTGTCACATGGTACTTTCAGACAATGTATTCTATAAAAATTCGAAGGAAAGAGTTTGTCCAGATGGGTTTAATGGAACGACCACATGGGGCTCTATTTTTCAGAAATCAATGCCACACGGCGCGTGGGCGCGGTCCGGGGTGTGGCACGCGGGGCACTGGGCGTGGCTCGTGATTGGTGGTATTTTCGGCACCGCAGATGAGCGCGTGGCGCACTGGCCAACAGGGAGGGGTTACACTGAAAATGCTATCGGTGGGTGTGTTAACGGCCAATCAAATGGCCTCTTCTCATTCCCTTTAGGAGCCGTGCACATTGCACGGGGCGTCGCCAGTTTCCGTGGTCTACCGCTGCGATGGAAGTCACGGATAACAAATATTCTTTGCTCAAATATTCTTTATTTTATGTAGAAAAATACTGGACGAGGCAATACAATGCTCAAGCTGATTTTAAAATTTCCACCAGTAAGATACATTAGACTGCTCAATTATGTTGGTGTAGACTAATACGTATATACGGATTTGTAATGAGTTTCTCTCAGATGCTAATCATTTTTACATTTTTTGTTTTGTGTTGATGCTAAAATGAAAAGATTGTTCAAGTTGCACTTATTGTCGTTCTTCTCATTACAGACAGGTGTAATGATAATGAAACACCGAAATACCTCGATGCAGTATAAGAACAGCCGTAAACAACTAAAAATAAAAATACACACGGGAATTCAAATGATAAAAAATAAAAAAGACAATGAACAATAAATGCATTTTTTTCTACTTCTTAGGATTTATATCAAAGTCAAATTTGACAGCATATGATCCAAGAAAAGCGTTGATTGCCTTTTGAATAGACTGTGAAACATCCTGGTATTGCATGGTAAAGCCCCAAAATTACCAATCCACCAGACGACGACCTGCGCCATACTCCATAGACGTGGTCTGGGCAGGCAGGTGGCGAACGGTGCAACCTGACAGACTGGAATGTCCCACAAATTCCAATGAGCTGCCAAAATTAAATTGACTGACACACCCCAGCAGCGACTCCCCTCTCACTTAGGTGCCCGGTGAGCCCTTGCCAAAAAATGTTTTCCTCGTTGTTTGTTCATTTATGCTGGAAGGACCTTTTTATACCCTTACGTAATAACCATACCTCCTCCTCTCCCCTGTTCATGTCACGTCTGTAACAGCTTTGCACTCTTTCTCTGGCTTGCATATTGCGATGACAAATCCTTAATTAGAAACGCTCTGTTCTGAGGCTTCAGATGTTCTGTCTGTTGAACAGGAAGTTGACTGAATGGTTTTGCCAGAGATGTTTCTTGGATGTGTCATGGGGACAGTAATAAGATTGCCATTGATAGATTAATTTTACGGCCCTGTTTCCTTTTTAAACATGCGGGTGTTGTTTCGGTGCTTATGAATATGCCTCAGCACAATGTGACATTGGTGGTTGGTGACAGTGATTGATTGGTTGGGTTTCTGTTTGGTTGGTTGGTTGGTTGGTTGGTTGGTTGTGTAACTGACTGATTTGATTGGTTTCTTCCCTGGTAATTTCCAGATGGTAGTGGAGGGCAGACTTGGGCGCGGAGCTAATAACAGTGTGTCCATCTTTGAAATTCGCATCGTTCCTGGATACTGCATAGGTCAGTGGCCTCCAGCTACTCACAGTACCCATGTGAACATGACAGATTTATGATTCTGCTCTTTATGAACATGACACATATGATATTATGTTCTATTATGTGTGCAGTATGGATGATGTCCCTTTTTAATTGTTAATATGGTCATATTAATTTTTTTACTATCTTTTCTGTGCTTAAGAATTAAATTACATTCAAGATGGAAAAGAAAGTGATTTATATTACAGCTAGTGACTTATGTGAATACCTACAAAACATTAAAACAGTGATTAAAAAGGCCAGTATTCAGTGATATTTATGTTATTATGTGGTGTAATGTTGTGCGATGTCCTAGATATTGTACTTGTGCTTTCTCACAGAGTGTAACTTTGAAGACCCGCACATGTGTGGCTACAGGAACCAGTGGAACCCCAGTGTGAACTGGTACATAGGCAAGCCCAACAAGGAAACCCAGCCCAACCTGAGCACCTGGACAGGTACGCCTCACCCAAGTGTCTCACACGTGCGTTTTTAATTTCAATTTCAATTTCCATTTCAATTCTTGAGCAGGTAAGTAAGGAGCAGGTAAATAAGGGTGTTGGAAGAAACCTTGATTCATGCAGTACTCACTAGAATAGGGTGTTCGGTTCAGAGCAGCAAAGCTGAGTAGCATTTTACCACCTTGCGTCTTCACGTTCCACAGGCCACTACATGTACGTGGATTCGACTTACGCCGGCAAACCACAGGAAGTGGCCCGGCTGGTGTCTCCCATGACGACCGCACCGCTGTCCGGCTGCTTGTCCTTTTACTACCTGCAGAACCGGGACGGGGGGAGCGAGTTCTCTGTCTTCACCAGAGACGTGCTGGGACAGGGGGAGGAGATCTGGAGGCCGGGAAATTACCACACCGCCAACTGGACCTTAGTGCAGCTGGACCTCAAGGCCCCCTACCCTCTGGAGGTGAGAGAGGGGGCCGGAGAAAGGGAGAGAATGACACAGGAAATTAGGTCAGACTAGGGAACTGTTTGATCTGCAGTGTTCCAGCATCATCTCCCCAGGCAAAGCTGTGCCTAAGCTTGCTGTGAGTGTGATAGGGGAATCATTGACTTTGGGGCCAGAGAGCTGCAGGTAAAGCTGAGGTTCAGGTAAAGGTGCGGTGATGGTGAGCTGCAGGTGAAGATATGGTAAAGGTGAGCTTCAGGTAAAGATATGGTAAAGGTGAGATTCAGGGAAAGATACGGCACAGGTGAGCTTCAGGTAAAGATACGGTACAGGTGAGCTGCAGGTAAAGGTGTGGTAAAGGTGAGCTTCAGGTAAAGATACGGTAAAGGTGAGATTCAGGTAAAGGTGTGGTAAAGGTGAGCTTCAGGGAAAGATACGGCACAGGTGAGCTGCAGGTAAAGGTGTGGTAAAGGTGAGCGTCAGGGAAAGATACGGCACAGGTGAGCTCCAGGTGAAGATACGGCACAGGTGAGCTCCAGGTGAAGATACGGTACAGGTGAGCTGCAGGTAAAGGTGTGGTAAAGGTGAGCTGCAGGTAAAGGTGTGGTACAGGTGAGCTGCAGGTAAAGGTGTGGTAAAGGTATGCTATTTCCCCAGGTGGTGTTTGAAGCAGCCTTTAACAATGCCAGCGGGGGTCGAGTGGCGCTTGATAACATTTCCTTCTCTGCAGAGTTCTGCAATGCTGAAACAGGTACTTTGTGTGTGTGTGTGTGTGTGTGTGTGCATACATGTATACAGTCTCCTGAACGGAAGAGTTATTTTCAGTTGTCATCTGTCACAGAGCCGACCTTTGACCCCTCTGTTGCCAACTGTGACTTCGAGTCGGGGTTCTGTGGCTACCAGCAGGCTCAGACAGGCTGGTCTCTGTGGAAGAGAGTGTCAATCAAACCCAATCTTTACAGAACAGGGGACCACACCACCGGCGCTGGTGAGTGAGCCTCACCTTTCACTCTGAAGGTACCACAACAGCGTAATATCTATGATTAATAATCACGTCATCTAAATATGACATGATTATGCACCGCCCCCCGCCCCCCCCCAAAGATCACTTCATGAGAACGTAGGTTAAAATATGGGTTCATACAGTACCAGTCCAGAGAGCGTGAAGGAGGGACGCCGTCGCCGTGGAGACCGTGTTCACTGTGGAGCGGCTCTTTCTCCCGCTCAGGGTGGTTCCTGCTGGCGAACACGCGCTTCTCCTCGCGGTCCGGATACATGAGCCGGCTGGTCGGCCCGCGGGTCCCGGCCCGGCTGAAGTACTGCCTGAGGTTCTACTACGCCCTGGCGGGGTTCCGCAAGACCGACAGCGTTCTGGCCGTGTACGCCTTCCACAAGGACAGCCACACCCAGGAGAAGCTCTGGACCAGCAGCGGGACCACCAGAGATGTCTGGACTGAGGTGGACGTCACCTTCCAGAGGCCTGAAGCCGTCACAGTAAGAGCTGACGCACCTTATACACAGCTTCATTCTTCATTTAAGACAGTTGCAGTCAAGCATTCAACGAAGGGTCTCAAATTTTTCAAATGTTAGGGATGTGTTAGATCTTTCAAATGTTAGATCTTGCAACCACTCAATGTTCGAAAAGGTCAAAGGTCATAGCACACAGGCATATCAGTACAACCATGAGAGTGAAGAGTTCAGGCTCTGTCTCTGTCTCTGTCCTGGGTTTTAAATGACACCACTGATGTGTCATTTATACATGCAGATATACTGTGTCTTTGTGGATTGTTTTGCTGTGGGTATATGGGTAAACATGATGATCAAGTAATCATGCTTAATGATGTCACTGTTTGGAATGATGTATTGTTCTGTGGTGCAGGTGTTATTCGTCAGTGTATGTAAGAACTTCTGGGACTGTGGGTCAGTAGCCCTTGATGACATCAGCATGACCCTGGGGGACTGCTATCTCCCCTCAGGTAAATTCACACGTGTCATCTGTGCACATACCAGACCTCGCATACTCACACTCTACTCTGTAATAACATAGAGACATAGTTTGAGCCACCATACACAAACACTCTTGCAATCTTATTTACTATATAATATATAAATGTAAACTTGGGAGCTGTAGTTTGTAGCACACCGGGAATTATGGGAGATGTAGTCTGAGGGAATGCTTGCAGCTATAAAATATAGCATGTTTTTTTAAATTATATGGCTTCTACGGTTAGCTGCTTTTAGCAGGACTAGCACTTCAAGAGTGATGCAATCCTCAGAAATATGAAGGCTATAAAAACGAATAAACCTACAAGATTATGAATGATCACAAGACAAAATGTTACGACAAACCTAATTCAAATATATTATATGGAGCAATAGGCAGTTGGGAACATGATTCTCCTTTGAAACATGAAATATTTTTGCTGATTTGATAACATACCAATTGTGTCACTCGCAACATTGTGGAAGTGTTGGCTTTCTTTGGATTTTTCCCCCAGATTTCACTGCAGTGCTTTTTCATACAGTAGCAATTAAAGAAGCTGAATACATATAATTTGTAGAAGCAGTACATGTGTGTAGGTTGCCATGGATCCTGGGAATGCTTTTTGTCAGTCAGAACCTGCATGAGCGCAGGGGGTGGGGTGCTAACGTGCTGGGAGACAGGCACCTTCAGGCTTTTGAGTAGCCATGTCTGCCATGTTCATGCTGGCTAAAATGTTAAAACAATGGTTAACTATACAAAATGTGCCACTGATCTTTAACACAGAGGGCATGCTGGGAGATGTAGTGTATAGCGCATAGAACTTGTAGAGGTTCACCAGGGAAAGCCTGTCTGCTTTCAGGGTCCTTCCTGTCCATCTCTGGCCAGTGTGACTTTGAGAGGGGAGACTGTGGGTACACTCAGGAGAAAGAGGTCGATACGGTCGACTGGGTGCTGGCCAGAGGGCCGACGCCCACTTCCTTTACTGGACCGATGGGGGATCACACCACGGGGATGGGTGAGTCTGTCCCATCATGCATTTCACCATGGCTCCAAGACTATTCCAATGGACATAGGCTACAGGAAGAGAATTAAAGAGATTCTAATGGAAACACGCTTGGCCTGAATCATTTGGTCAAATTTCACTGGGGGTTTCCAAGGTCCCTCACTGCTTTATAGCTTGTCAAAGGTTGTAGTTTATTATTTACACGTCCTACTTCTCTGCCAACTATTATAGCTGTGAAAATGTCTTTATTGTGAGAGTCAGTTTGTATTCATTCTTCAGTGCACAAAATGTGCATCACTGTGTTCCACATCACTGTGTTTCAGGGCATTACATGTGTATGACTATAGCCCTATTCGCACGGGACTAGTATTACCTGGGGACCTCATGTGATTTAGAAATTACCCCCCCCCCCCACGTCTGTGTTTCGTGCGGCGCATTCGCACGGGATAAGCAAAGTCTGTATTTTACTCAAATTTACTGACATTATCCCCCCGGATATGATTGGAAATGTCAAGGCTGTGCTCTGCATAACAGTAGCCTAAAATACGACCCCAAATCACCGAGATGCCGATTCGCACGGAACTAATATTATCACATGACCTCTGTGTTTGGCGAAATATGGTAGGTAATTTGCCATGGAATTTTTACTTTACAAATTACGGACATGGCAGATTCGCACAGGATTAAGGTCACAGACGACCTCCGCAATTATTACATGTTACTAGAGGTCCCCAGGTAATACTAGTCTCGTGTGAATAGGGCTTATGTTCCAGGGCATTACAGTACATGTGCATGACTGTGTTCCCGGGCATTACATGCGCATGACTGTGTTCCAGGGCACTACATGTGCATGACTGTGTTCCAGGGCACTACATGTGCATGACTGTGCTCCAGGGCATTACATGTGCATGACTGTGTTCCAGGGCACTACATGTGCATGACTGTGTTCCAGGGCACTACATGTGCATGACTGTGCTCCAGGGCATTACATGTGCATGACTGTGCTCCAGGGCATTACATGCGCATGACTGTGCTCCAGGGCATAACATGCGCATGACTGTGTTCCAGGGCACTACATGTACCTCGAGGCATCGCCCATGCTGGCAGGGCAAAATGCCCGCCTGGCCTCCGGAGATCTTCGTGGCTCCAGGAGCCCGCAGTGCCTGCACTTCCACTACCACATGTTTGGGTCGGGGATAGGCAGACTGAACGTCTACCTGCGCCAGGAGGGCCACGACCAGGAGGAGGTGCTGTGGAGCCGGCACGGGGAGCAGAGCATCTCCTGGTTGAGGGCCGAAGTGGACTACAAGTGCGATCGCAAACACCAGGCCAGTCTAGAAGCTTCTACACACATACCAAACTCCACCTCCGCTAACAACAAGAGGCCTCCCACTGACACAAAATCACATGTCCCGTACAGCAAGCAACACTCGGATCAACCCTTCACCATACCTCCACTAACACCGAACATATGTGCTCAAACTAGGAGCGCTTTTACATAAGACCCAGCTTTTACCCAGGATTTTAAGTTATAAAGTTTATAACCTTTACGATAATGTAATCAGACTCAGTCATTGTAGCAGTTTTCTTTAATAACTGCAGTAATTATACACAGAGGGCATGCTGGGAGTTGTAGTATATAGCACACAGAACTGTAGAGGTTCACCAGGGAAAGCCTGTCTGCTTACAGGGTCCTTCCTGTCAATATCTGGCCGGTGTGACTTTGAGACAGGAGAAGCCCTTTGCGTATTTCTGCGACTTGACTGGAGCCTGTGACCTCACTTCCTCCTCCGGTTCTCTCTCTTCAGATTGTGTTTGAAGCTGTGCGGGGCGCCTCAATAAGGAGCGACATTGCCATCGATGACATCATGTTTACAAAGGGACCGTGCAAAGGTAAGAGGCTGAGGGAACTCTCAGGTTCGAATTCTGATGTCATACCTGTGGATGCGGACGTCAAGACCAAATAAATCAGCGCATTATAATAAAGGAATGAGACGGGACCAAAGCATCGCAGTAAATATTGTCCTACGGTATTATTATTATTGGTGTACAGAGAGTACGACAGACAAGCTGGCACACATTCTCGCACGTATGTGTGTGCCTGCGCATATGTGTGCGAGGACGTGAGCAGGTGTCTATTCGCGTGTCAAGCGTGAGATGTTACGAGTGCGCGTCTGCGTGTATTTGCAGGTGTCTGAATGAATAAGTGAACGTGTTCGCTTGTGTTTGTCTGCTTCCCTGTTTTGCGTGATCATTGCTTGGTTTTCCATTATTTATTCATGTATTTATTTTATGTCTTCCGCAGCTGCAGGACACACAGCTTCACAGGCTGGATTCTCCGCGAACTTCAACGACATCGAGCACTGAGTGTGACGCTGCTGTTAAAATATATAAACATACGCGAGAACTAGCCTACTCTTATCCTCTTACCTCGTCGTACACAGACAAAATATTCCCTCTATCACAGATGGAATATTCTTTTTTTTAAAACAGATTTTAAGGTGCTTGAAGTTGCTGTTAGCCGTGTCATAGAAGTGGCTCTGGCATCGAAATCACTGTTACGTTTTTTTTAATATATTCAGAAAAACATTCACCTTCACGTCCTGCTATCATTCTGTTCTTCTCTCTTGCTTATTGCCCATATCCTGTTCCTTGCTTTCACTTTCTGCCAATATCCTTTTCCTGGCTCATTTCTTGCCAACATTCTCTTCCTCTCACGCTCTATGTAGGCATTCTCTTGGGTTTGTTATTTCTGCTTCCTATTGCGGAGGACCTAGTAAATACAATAAATATATACCTGCACACAACTGGACAGTATCTTTAACACCTTCAGCGTGCTTCAGCACACACACACACACACACCCACACAAATCACAACCGATGCATATAGTGATGCTGTATTTTTACCGGTCAGCATTTTATGGACACCGATTTTAGCACTTCCGATTTTGCAAAGCTGTTTTTTAACTAAACCTTTTCCCATTAAAATGTAGTCAATCAGAAGATCATTCATTTTTATTAATGGTGTTTAAAAGAACACAATAAATATAACATCTGAAAAAGTGAACAGAACAAGCCTTTGTGAAATTGAAAGTTGAAAGTTAAGAAGTTGATCATCCTCTGGAGATTGTCACAATTCATATTTTATCCGTTTGTTAAATCTGCTTAAATCTTACAGTTCTGTCACATCACATTATCATTACTAATCAACCTGCTTCATCCACTATCCATTACTAACAGGTCACTGCAATATGAAAGTGTACTTTCATTTTTTAAAATAAAAGATACTTATATTTACCTGCTGTTAATGGAATTAATCTAGCCCTGTAAAAAAATTTTTTGGCAACTTCACTGTGCAAAAACGTGGTGTGTTTTATGCATGTGTTTAATGCATTCCAAGATACATGCATCTATTCTGCATGCACTGTTTCTGTGGACACGGTAGCCTTCATAAGACCCAGATCATAAAGCAATACTGCCACCTAGTGGAATATTAGCCAGACTCGACACGAGTTAAATTGTTCTGACAACTAGAACAGGTGCATGTAGGTGCATGTAGGATAGTAGATATGGCATCAATTAGTTGTTAGGGAATATATGAATGTGTGCATGCATGGACATTATCCTTCTGTCTCATTACACTGGTTAGCAGCTACTTTTTGAATTTTAATTAAGAATTTTAATTGATTTAATTACTTTTAAAGCACTGTCTGGCCCCTGAGAACATCACTTACAGACTCTTTATATATCAAATTGGGATCTGAAATCCTCAAATAAGTTTTTTTGTTTTGTTTCCTATGACATATTTAAAACAAAATATGAAAAACCTTCTCCAAACTTCAGAAACAATTGACAAAGAACATCAGAGAAGCAGAAATTTTATCCAATTTTAAGTGTACTTTATAAATCCGTCTTTACAAACTCATTTTAAATTCCTGGTTTTGTCAGTTTTGTGGCACCAACTGAATTTCTTGTGTTTGTATCACGCATTTTAACTATCTTGTTGCATTATTTTCTATTTTATCAATTTTTTTTAAGTCTTTCGTTTTTTTATTTACAAGGTGCTTTTAACATCATATGACAAAAGTATTTTACAAATGAGGCTTACTGGAATTATTACTGTATAAGAACATAGCATTCTGTCCTGTATATGATCATATGACAATAGAATTGGAATGTAGGTAGAAATAAGTTTGCTAGCTAGATTATATCAATTTAGTGTTTTTGAAGCTAGCAACTGGGCTTAATATCTTAGTAGTATCCTGTGTCTAATGCCAGCCAGAGCCTTTAGTTGCCAGCTACCTCGCATACAGTGTCTGTTTGTATGTAGTAGATATATGATTCTTTATTAATCCATTTTGCTTGATTAAAAGCGTTAAGTAATTTCAAATTATGCATTAATTGTAGAATGTAACCCGGAAATACAAAATGGTAGCCGTTCTATTCATGTATACACACATGGTATATATGTAATTCCGGAGTAGTTATATGGCTCTTCTGGTGTAATTAACTGCAGACAGGAGCTACAGAGGCAAGGGGCTGGCTTGACGCCCTACATTGAAACTATTAAACATACTCTCCGCAGTCATATTTACATCCTTGATATGTAATCATAACGTTTATTTTTTGTAAATGTTTTGAAAATAGTTTTTTTTTTTCAATGCATTTAGGGAAAATGCATTTAATTCTCCGTTCCACTACCTCAGGACGCCTGGCACCTGCCCCTCTTCGCACCTGCGCTTCCCAAACACTTGGCGCTTCTCCTGTCTGTCCTGGCCCAACGATGGTGGAATGACCTTCTCGTGGAGGTCAGAACAGCTGAGACACTGACCCACTTCAAGCGACAACTGAAGACTCACCTATTCAGGCTGCACCTCTCCCCATTCCTCCCTACCTCCCTGTAATCTCTAAATTGACTGTAAATTTAGAGTTGTAACTAGGTAGCTGTTTCGTAGGTGACTTAGTTAACACACTCGTCTTAACTACTGCTTGTATTTTTGCATAGACTGCGTTGTTGCTGTTCTCGTTTGTGTTAGTATTAATCACTGTATCCTTCAGGGTCCAAGTTGAACTATGCGGTTGTTCCCTGCACTTGGAACGGTACTTCTCTCTGGGGTTTTCAACACACTTGTTCCTGGTTATGGTTATACACTTTGTTGTACGTCGCTCTGGATAAGAGCGTCTGCCAAATGCCTGTAATGTAATGTAATGAATCGCTGCAATTTAGACTCGTGACGTCACGTTAAGATCCTCCCATGTTGAGGTAAAACCCTCCCACCTGGAGATGCTGCGAAAGATGCTTCTCCGTTTCAACCATAGAACTCGTTTGGCGCAAGCATGCGTTTCTGTAGCCTGCCCCAAATGGGAGGGTCTTACCTCCAAAGGAGCGTGGCCAAAAAGAGGGGTTATGGCAGGATATAGGGCTACAGTCTATGGCTAGGATACACTAAACTCCGCCCGTTTGGATAGGGATAGCAGTGAAATAGGGATAGGTTCAGTGAGTGGCTTGGAAACACTAAACTCCGTCCGTTTGGAGCACGGCCACTCCCCTTCACAACTAGACCAATGCCCTTGGAGCTGTCTAAGCACTTCTCGTTTGGCGGCAAACGGGGTGACGAGTTGGTGACGCATCGACCGCATCCCCTCCAGTAGTCCAGTGATCACATCGAATCGAAAGTCGCCCCTGGTTTGTAAACATGGCGGCTCTGGGAAAGAGGAAGCGTCCCGCCGATCTGTTCGCCAACTCCCAAACACAGAATAGCCGACTTAATTCATCATCAAACACACAGGATGATAGGCACACGGCCGGGGATAGCAATGGAAGTGGATTTGTGGAAGGATCCATCGTTCGAATTACTATGGATAACTTCCTGTAAGTGGCTGTTCGCAAAACAGACTTCACAAAGTTCATTGAACATCAGTCATCATTGAACTATTGTGGCTATAACGTTAGCTATTGCGCGAATCAGTCAGAGATTTGCCTAACGTTAGTTGTTATGTCTACTGATGAGATCGCTGGCTGTGTTGCTAACTCGTTGGCATTAGCTAAGCGCAACTAATAACATCTTGATGCAAGCTAACAGTTGGTTTCCCTTTCTGACGTTGAGTTGTGATTGACAAGTGCTTTGCAAGGCATGATAAAGTATCACATTTAAATATGTCCGAGTGTTCTTTGATTAGTTAGCTAGCCGACTGTTCAGGCTATGACAAGTAATTTACAGCATCTGTTTTGGAGCTAGCTGCTGCCGTAAGTTCAAAGGCGTACATTATGATTGCTTTCTACCTAACCTATCGAGTATTGTTCATGTAAACGGCTAGCTGCTATTTAATTTGTGCGAAGTGTAACTTACTTTCTTTGAAGATTATTGTGTGAAGTCATGGTTGTGTTCACTAATTAGCTGACAGAATATTTGACCCGCTAGATAAGGGACAGGCTTTGGTTAACTGTTATCAACATAGCTAGCTCCGTGAAGTTGGCGAATGCTGCTGGGCACTTCCGGATTGGTAACAAAAAAAGTAACATATCTGAGGTATTGTTTTTTTCTGATCGTAATGCAGTTATGCATACTTCCCGTTAATGGACTCCTATCTCTGACATTATATGAATTTTTGTGAAATCCTGTTCCCATCAATGGCTGCTGTTTGTGATCTTTTCGTGCATTTCCGTACACCGTAGCTTCATTGCCAATTTATTTGCATAGGGGATTACTGAAAGAAAATGACATTTACTGAAAACTGCAATTCTGTGTTACTTTGAACAGTGCTTTTACGTTGATAGACTGATTCCTCGAGAAAACGGTTTGCTTATCAACGAGCAATTTCAGAATTTTCTTCAGTTTTGACGAAGCAAAGTTTGCATCTCATTGGAAATGAATGGTTTCTGAATGGATTTGTCCCTGGACTTGCTGGACTTAAGTTCCACTTTCCCTGCAAATGCAACACGTTCATAATGTTTCTGTTCCTACCCCTTTTTGGACCCTTGTATTTTCCGCGCTGCCTATCGGTTTCACGCAATACCGTATCCTCGTTTCTGTTAAAGTAAATTTCACGCACGTATCTCGTAATTCAGATTTTATCCTATTGTCGCCTGTCGTCTCAGGAGCTATAGCCACTCTGAAGTGATTCCCGGGCCAAACCTCAACATGATAGTGGGACCGAACGGAACGGGCAAGTCCAGCATCGTCTGCGCGATCTGTTTGGGCCTGGCGGGCAAGACTGCGGTCCTGGGTCGAGGGGATAAGGTGATCGCGGCGCGCCTTCTACTTCTTTGGGGATCTGTGTTGTGTTTTCCACCTTTTGTACTTTAGATATGAAATTATAAAGTCAGCTGGAATCTAGTCTCTCTGAAGCCAGCTGCTGATTTTTTAAAACTAATTTTGCATTTGGAGTTACTTCCTGTCTTTCAGTGACTACACGCACAAGCGTGTCTCACTTAAGCACACAGGAGAGATCAGACAGGAAGGGTAAACAAGGTTTCTCTTCTAGGTCGGGTTGTACGTGAAGCGTGGCTGTACCAAAGGTTGGGTGGAAATCGAGCTGTGAGTATTAAGCTCTCCCGCTTGGACGCGAGATTAGGCGTCCCTCCCTCCGGCTTTTTTACGGGAGAGGGGGGGCAAACCGAGCTCCTGTGTTTGCAGGTACCGGACGGCGGGTAACCTTGTGGTCCGGCGGGAGATCCAGGTGGAGAACAACACATCGGCTTGGACCATCAACGGCCGCCATGCCACCCAGAAGACCGTGGAGGAGGAGGTGAAGGCCCTGCAGGTGCAGGTGGGGAACCTGTGCCAGTTTCTGCCCCAGGTGAGCGTCGGCTTGGGTGAGCCCCCCCCCCCCCCCCACAGCGACACGCACAGGCTTCAGTGGGCCGTCTGCACGATTGGTGTTGGGTGGGGGGGGGGGGGGGGGGGGGGGTGCGGGGCGCGAGTCAGAAAGAAGCCATTTTAAGATGCTTTCCAAACTGTAGGTGGGGAAAAGATAAATAGAGCGAAATGGAGAATGGCAGCCCATTTGTAGTTTCTCTTCACGTTTCCTGTCTTCTGTCTTCTGTCTTGATATACACTTGCTGTAGTTTACCCGGCCTTGGCATTTGAAAGACTTTACGTGATTGTGCCTCTACCGCACGCTGCTTCTTCCTGTTTTGCGTTCAGGAGAAAGTTGGGGAATTTGCCAAAATGAGCAAGATCGAGCTGCTGGAAGCCACCGAGAAATCGATCGGACCTCCGGAGATGTACGAGTTTCACTGCAAGCTCAAGACCTTTCGAACCCAGGAGAAAGAAATGGAGGTGAGTGAGGAACCTCCCTCCCTCTGGTGTCTGCTGGAGGACTTCCTGCCTCCTGCCACTTCCTGTTCTGCTGAAGGACTTCCTGTCTCCTGTTACCTCTTCTCTGCAGTGGCATTGACATTGAGTTTCATCAGCTAAAATTGACAGTGTCATGTAGACTATGCCACCTGTAATGTCTGAATAATATTTTTTTTTAAGTATTAAATGTTACAAAGATTAGTGCCTCTAAATAGAGAGACATTTAGCCTTATAATATCTATCATTTTGCTCATTAAGAGTCTGATGTACTAAGACCTTTAGCACATGAAAGACCGTTTAGCACGCACAAAACTAATAACACACCTAATGATTGGTGTAAAACAAATACCGTGACCAATACTTGGTCATGTTATTGGTTTTGCTTGTACTCATAGGTTTTGGACATGCTAAAGGTCCTAGTAAATCATGCACTGAGAACCTTGTTTCCTGGAATCCGAAAGATATCAATGAAGTGGCGATAAGCTGTAGAAGTTTGAGTTTGTGTGTCCAGGAGTCAGTTCGAGGCATCGTCGGTGTGTGATCTTTGCCCGCTTTCGTTCGACAGAACGTGTGTAAGGAGAAGGCCAGCTTCCTGGAGAAAGTCACGCAGAGACACGAGAGGCTCAGGCAGGACGTGGAGCGCTACTACGAGAAGAAGAGGCACCTGGACACGATCAAGATGCTGGAGTACAAGCGGCCGTGGGTGGTGAGCGCGCGGCGAGGGGCACGTTTGCTCCGTCAGGGCGAAAATAAAGCGGGCCCTTTCTTTTTTCGCTCGGTCCGCGACCTGTCGGGAGTTTTTTCATTTGCTTTTAGACGGCGGAGCCAGTCGGGAGTAAACTGACCCTTGAAACAGGGAGGTGATTGGCTGGCCAATAGCACCAGGAGGACCTTTAGCCAGGCTAACAGACGCTTATGAAATGGTATAAGGTGGAGCTTAGCCTAACAGACACACATGAAATGGTATAAGGTGGAGCTTAGCCTAACAGACACACATGAAATGGTATAAGGTGGAGCTTAGCCTAACAGACACATATGAAATGGTATAAGGAGGAGTTTAGCCAGGCTAACAGACACATATGAAATGGTATAAATGGTATCCTGGCGTGTGTGACCCGGCTGCAGTGTTATCAGACGCGTGTGTACATGCGCGTGTATCCTGGCGTGTGTGACCCGCCTGCAGTGTTATCAGACGCGTGTGTACATGCGTGTGTATCCTGGCGTGTGTGACCCGCCTGCAGTGTTATCAGACGCGTGTGTACATGCGCGTATACTCGGGCGTGCGCTCGCGTGTGACCCGCCCTGCTCTTTGGCTCAGGAGTACGAGACGGCTCGGCAGGAGATGGTGGGGGTGAAGAGCAACAGAGAGGAGGCGAAGAAGAAGCTGAAGACGCTGAAGGAGTCCCAGGCTCCCGTCCTGCGCAGAATCCAGGCCCTCGATGGTCGGCTGCGGCCCATCGAGAACCACATGAAAGAAAAGGTGCCGGCGCTTTGACTGCACTTCCTGCTTCACTTCCTGTTTCACTTCCTGGTCAGGGCTTGACTTCAAGGACAGTAGGCCAGTGTTCTACTTGCCGCAGATGCATTTCCACTGGCCCAGCTACCAAAATAAGTATAACCCCTTTTTTAAAGAAGAACAAACAGACTGCTTGGATTTAACAATGTCCAATAGCCAATCTACAGCTCTGGTTAGAAACAAATGTAGTCCTTTATGAAATTTGAAAGTCTGCCCAGCGCTGTCGCCAAATTATAGACGAGCTTCATCTTTATTTTTCGTGGTTTTGGACCAATAGCAAATGTGATGTTGGAAATCCTGGATGACTTCTCCTTTGCCTGGGGATTTAGAATTTCAAGACCAAACCCTTGCAGTTTGATTGAGGATAAAAAATTATAGCGGTAATAATATATTCAGCTAATGGCTAGTTATTTTGTTTACTGAGCCTATCGATAAAGGTTGATGACCTGGCTAGAATAGCTCAATAGCTGCTTATCTTATGAGTAAATAGCCTTTGTCAAACTGATTGAAGCATTAGTTAGTACAAATATTAACGAATGATAAAGCTGTAAGGTTTAGGTTAGTTATTGGCGAGAGTTTGCACTAAAATGAATGTTATGGTAGTTAAGTAAGTTTTAGTAGAGAAAGCACGGCTGTAACCTTAGTTATTTACAAGCGAGCTTCCATACAGAAATTACGAAGTTATAGCGTTATTTCCACAATGGTAAAAAAAACTTTCTCTTTGACCCGGAAAAGACTAATTTAGGGTACTGGCTCGATTGGGCGAATCGGTGATCAATCAACCGGCCCGAACCAATCTCGCAGTGGTCCATATTGTGGAGCCCTGCTGGTGTGTCGGTGTGTTAATGTCAGCCCTGTTTGTGTGTGTCTCTCAGGGCGTGGCTATCCGGGAAGCGTCACAGAAGTGCAAGCAGAAGCAGGACCAGCTGGATTTTAAGAACAAAGAGGTGTGGTCTCTTCTCAGGCTTCCTGACTGCTGCTTCAGAGACGGAAGCCCCTCAACGTCAGAGCCTCCTTAACGTGTGGTTAATGATGCGTGCTATGCGTAATAATGTACTCTCTGTACTGTGTGCGTCTGTGTGTGTGTGTTTGTGTGTATGTATTTGTGTGTGTGTGTGTGTGTGTATGTGTATCTAACTGTGTGTGTATGTATTTGTGTGTGTGTGTGTGTGTGTGTGTGCGCGTGTGTGTGTGTATCTGACCGCGTGTGTATGTATTTGTGTGTGTGTGTGTATTTATTTGTGTGTGTGCGCGCGTGTGTATGCATTTGTGTGTGTGCGTGTGTGTGTGTGTGTGTATCTGACTGTGTGTGTATGTATTTGTGTGCGTGTGTGTGTGTGTATTTATTTGTGTGTGTGTGTGTGTGTCTGCGTGCGTGCATTCGTGTGCGCGTGCGCTTGTGTGTGTGTGTGTGTGTGTGTGTGCGCTTGTGTGTGTGTGTGTGTGTGTGTGTGTGTGTGTGTGTGCGCGCGCGTGTGTGTATCTGACGGCGTGCGCGCCTCCCCCTGCTCCCCTGCAGATAGAGGAGATCCAGCAGGCCGTCAGACTGAAGCAGACGGAGGAGGCGGACCGGCAGAAGCGCATCGGCAACACGCGCCGCCTGATCGAGGACCTGCAGGCACAGCTGCGCGGCGCGGAGGCGCAGCAGGACCCCGCGCCGCAGATCGACGCCGTCAACGCCCAGCTGCGCAGAGCGCAGGAGGAGAGGGCGCAGAGGGAAGGGGAGCTGTCCGACCTGCGCAGGGAGAAGGACGCGCAGACCGGGGAGCTGATGAGTGAGTTCATTAGCGCGTTCATGGCTATGGATTAAGATAAAATAAAACAATCCTTTATCAATCCCACAGCGGGGAAATATGCAGTGTTACAGCAGCGAAGGGGATAGCGCAAGAGCAAGGAGCATCAGTAAAAAAATATAATGGATATAATATACACTCACCGGCCACTTCATTAGGTGACAGGAGTGGCACCCGGTGTGGTCTTCTGCTGCTGTAGCCCATCTGCTTCAAGGTTTCACGTGGTGTGCGTTCAGAGATGCTCTTCTGCATACCTCGGTTGTAACGAGTGGTTATTTGAGTTACCGTTGCCTTTCTATCAGCTCAAACCAGTCTGGCCATTCTCCTCTGACCTCTGCCATCAACAACGCATTTTGGCCCAGAGAACTGCTGCTCACTTGATATTTTATTTTTTTCAGACCATTTTCTGTAAACCCTAGAGATGGTTGTGCATGAAAATCCCAGTAGATCAGCAGTTTCTGAAATACTCAAACCAGCTGGTCTGGCACCAACAACCATGCCACGTTCAAAGTCACTTAAATCATCTTTCTTCCCCATTCTGATGCTTGGTTTGAACTTCAGCAGATCGTCTTGATCATGTCTACATGCCTAAATGCATTTAGTTGCTGCCACGTGATTGGCTGATTGGATATTTGCGTTAACGAGTGCAGTTTGCAGTTGAACAGGTGGACCTAATGAAGTGGCCGGTGAGTGTATAATAAATAAGTAAACAAGTAAACGTATTGCTGTTACGCAGCGAGTGTTGTACCTTATCGGACCCGTGTTCTGCAGCTGTGCACTTAATACACGTCGCTTTGGATGACAGCTCCCGCCAAACGAATGTAACGGGACGGTACCGTCTTTGTGTTGAAGTTTTAAAAAATAAGCTGAGGGGTCTGGAGGACATGATGAAGAGGAAGGAGGAGACTCTGAGAGGAAGGTTCCGCGACACGTACGACGCCCTGCTCTGGCTGCGGAGGAACCGGCAGCTCTTCAGAGGGAACGTGCACGAGCCCATGATGCTGGTGGTGAGCGGGGGCGGGGGGCGCGAGGGTGCGAGGACAACCCCCCCGAGTTTTTCTCGAACGCACAGCCCGGGGCGTCGCTGGTGCCGCGCCTTTCTTCAGCGGTCAAGAGAGAACCTGCGACCAGTTCCGCAATGAAGGAACCGAGCGATTCATTGAACCCAAAATGGCGTCGTGTGGTCTTGCACACACAGCCCTGTGGCGTTGATAAAAGAAGTCGGGAGGAACTCGCGGTTGTAGTTAAGGAGGGGGGGGGGCGGGCTGGAACACGGGGGTGGGGGGTGGGGCGGACAGAGTATGAGTACGGTGCATTGGTTGTAGAGTTCCCCCTCTTTCAGTGTCCTGGGGGGGGGGGGAAGAATTCATTGGCTGGTGCTTTTGAATCTTGAATGTCGCGCGAGTGCGCTCGGAGAAACTGCGTTAAAACCCGCCGTGCGTTTCAGATTAACGTCAAAGACCCTCGCCACGCCAAGTACATCGAGAGCCACGTGCCCCAGAACGACCTGAAGGCCTTCGTCTTTCAGAGGCAGGAGGACATGGAGGTGTTCATGACTGAGGTGAGCACAGCGTTGGCATAGCGTCCACACGCTGCACTCACATAGTATGGACATATTGCTATGGCACTACGACGCAGCAGTTACAAAAGTAACACATTGTAGCATTAAACGGGAATTTTGCTCAAATTCAGTAAACTCATTTTTTTTTTCTTTTTCTGGTGCCTCTACTATTGGCTAAAAAAAGGCTGAAAAACAATGCAGTTGTTGTATCGATATATTGTTTTCCTGTCATCATCCAAAATGCAACTCTGTGGCTTGGCACTACATTCCCCATAATTCCTCATTCTAGTTTTAGTTTGTCGGGTGTGGATTGGACTGTAATCAGTGTTGTGCTTGGGAACAGGTGCTGGACAAAATATTCGGAGTGAAAACAGAATATCCGCATTCTCTATGCCCCCACACCCCGTTTTATTGAAACAAACGTTTTTACCTGCATTACTACAGTCCATCAGTCTTATATTTACTATGTCTGTGGTTTTTCTGATAATTCACACAATAGACGCTGTCTGTCAAGCTAGCTGCTAGATAGCATTGTAGTGCTTCTGAGTGCTGGGTAAATGCGTCCATGGTAACAGAGCCTTTGGTGTTGCAGGTTCGAGACCGCCAGAGGCTGCGCGTGAACGCGGTCATCGCGCCCGCAGAGTCCTGCGCGAACAGGCCCCCGCCCCGACCCATTCAGGCCCTGCAGTCAGTACCTCTCACCCCTGAGTCTGCCTCACCCCTGAGTCTGTCTCACCCCTGAGTCTGTCTCTCTCTCTCACCCCTGAGTCTCTCTCTCTCTCACCCCTGAGTCTGTCTCTCTCTCTCACCCCTGAGTCTGTCTCTCACCCCTGAGTCTGTCACTGAGTCACCCCTGAGTCTGTCTCACCCCTGAGTCTGTCTCTCTCTCTCACCCCTGAGTTTATCTCTCTTACACCCCTGAGTCTGTCTCACCCCTGAGTCTGTCTCTCTCACCCCTGAGTCTGTCACTGAGTCACCCCTGAGTCTCTCTGTCTCACCCCTGAGTTTATCTCTCTTACACCCCTGAGTCTCTCTGTCTCTCACCCCTGAGTCTCTCTCTCACACCCCTGAGTCTGTCTCACCCCTGACTCTCTTGCTCACTATTTTTGTTTTGTGCATGTTATATATGTGTGCATATTATACGTGTGTGTATAATGCGCATGTTATTTTATTGGCAGGCGCTTTGGCTTTTTCTCCTACCTGCGTGAGCTGTTCGACGCCCCGGAGGACGTGATGAGCTACCTGTGCCACCAGCACAGAGTCAACGAGATTCCAGTGGGCACGGAGAAAACCAAGGGCATGATCGAAACGGTGCGCCCGGCTTCTCACCGCGCCTCAGCACGGGGCTGTCTGCCTTCTGCCTGAGCTGCAGGCCCGCTCCCCGGAACATTCTGGAATCCTTTCTCTCTCTCTCTCACACTCATTCTGTCTGTCTCTCACTCTCTCTCTCGCTCGTTCAGTCTGTCTGTCTCTCTCTCTCATGCTCGTTCTGTCTGTCTGTCTCTCTCACTCTCTCTCTCTCTCTCTCGCTCGTTATGTCTGTCTGTTTGTCTATCTATCTCGCTCATTCAGTCTGTCTGTCTCTCTCTCTCTCATGCTCGTTCTGTCTGTCTCTCTCTCTCATGCTCGTTGTCTGTCTGTCTCTCTCACTCTCTTTCTGTCTGTCTGTCCATCTCTCTCGCTTGCTCTCTCACTCTCTCACACACACACACACACTCTCTCTCTCACTCTCACTCTCTCTCTCCCTCTCTCTCTCTCTCTCAGGTGATCAGGGAGTCCCAGTTGAGGATCCTCTTCACGGCGGAGGAGAAGTACACGGTCAGGAAGTCCGCGTACAGCAGTAAGACCATCTCCAGTAACTCCGCCCTCCGCCCGTCCCAGTTCCTCTCCATGACGATGGACACGGAGGAGAAGCGGCTGCTGGAGGAGAACCTGAGGGTGAGTGACACCCGGCGCCCAATCACCCGCCCCCGTTCGGGGAAGAAAGCCGACTCTCGGACCTGAGGCCCCGGTGCGGTTTGTTTGACCCTGCGAGCGACCTCTGACCCCCCCCATGACCTTTTTGCGCAGAGCACTGAGCGGAGGCTGGAGGAAATCTCCACCCAGATGACGGCCCTGCAGGATCGGCTGGTCCAGCTGGATCGCCATGACCACGAGCTGAGAGCCCAGAAGAAGCAGCTGTTAGAGCAGAAAGGCAGGAAGAGGCAGCTGGAGCAGAAGATAAGCACCAAAGAGGACAGGTATAATAAGCACGCTGTTATACACCCCATATGAAACATTATTACATGCCCTATGACACATTATTAAGCCCTGTATACAGCTGGAGCAGAAGATAAGCACCAAAGAGGACAGGTACAATAAACACTCTGTAATACACCCTATATGAAGCATTATTACATGCCCTATGACACGCTATTAAGCCCTGTATACACATCCGGATCAGAAATAATCTCCAAACAGAAAAGGTACAATAAGCACTCTGTTAATTATTACACACCAGATGAAGCCTTATTATACACCCTATGACAAATTATTAAGCCTAGTATACACAACTAGAGGAGAACATAATCTCCAAACAGGAAAGATGTATTAAGAACTCCATTAAACACCATATGAAGCCTTATTACACACACGGTATGACACATTATTACACCGCATACACAACTCAAGCAGAACATTCACCAAACAGGAAAAAGGTACCACAAGAAAAGGCACAATGCAAACATAATCACCAGATGAACCCTTATAACACACCCCTGTGACACAGTATTACACCCTATGTACGACTGAACCGGCTGTATATTTTAAGCACTGTATGTTATGGTCCAGTGAACATGGCATCATACGGTATTGCACATCGGCTCTCCCTCCCCCTCTCTCTCTCTCTCAGCCTGCGGCAGATGGAGAAGGGTGGCATTGACCTGCAGCGGGTGGAGCGGGAGGCCAAGGAGAAGATAAGAGCAGTGAACTCCCGGAAGGTGGCCATCATGGCCGAGTTCACTCACCACATGAAGGTGAGGACCGCCCAGCTCCTCCTGTACGTGTGTGTGTGTGTGTGTGTGTGTGTGTGTGTGTGTGTGTGTGAGTGTGCGCACGCGTGAATGTGTGTATGTGCGTGCGTGCATGCGTGTGTGCGCGCATGCTTTTGTGTGTGCATGCATGCGTGAGAGAGAGAGAGGTCAGGGCTGTGTTACAGGATTATACGGTAAATACCTGTGTTTGTATCTCAGCACAGGGCAAGGTTACAGGTGAATAAGGTGTAAATACCTGTGTGGTTGTGTCTCAGCACAGGGCCAGGTTACAGGTGAATAATATGTAAATGCATGTGTGTGTGTGTGTGTGTGTGTGTGTGTGTGTGTGTGTGTATATCTCATCTCGGGCCAGGTTACAGGTGAATATGGTGTAAATGCCTGTGTGTTTGTATCTCAGCTCCGGGCCAGGTTGCAGGTGAATATGGTGTAAATGGCTGTGTGTTTGTATCTCAGCTCCGGGCCAGGTTGCAGGTGAATATGGTGTAAATGCCTGTGTGTTTGTATCTCAGCTCCGGGCCAGGTTGCAGGTGAATATGGTGTAAATGCCTGTGTGTTTGTATCTCAGCTCCGGGCCAGGTTGCAGGTGAATATGGTGTAAATGCCTGTGTGTTTGTATCTCAGCTCCGGGCCAGGTTGCAGGTGAATATGGTGTAAATGCCTGTGTGTTTGTATCTCAGCTCCGGGCCAGGTTGCAGATGGATAAAGTGTATTATGCACTGGAGAGCGCGCAGCTGGCTGCAGAGAAGTCTAAATTGGAATCAGAGTCCAGAGAGTGTGGAGCCCAACTGAAGGATTTGGAGGTGAGGTCAAGACTCTGTCCTGTTTCTATAGTGATCCTCCCTGCATTCAGACCCGCTGACCGTGCGTGTGTTCCTGTCCGTGTGCCCGCTCGTGTGCCCGCTCGTGTGCCCGCTCGCGTGCCCGCGTGTGCAGAGAGCGGTCGCAGATCTGACTCAGCGTACGGCCCGGCTAAAGCAGACGTGCGAAGGGCTGCTGAAGAAAGCCAAAGACGCCTGCAACATGGACCAGAGGGACAACGTCGTGCCGGAGCACCTGCACGCGGTGAGCCTCATACCACAGCGCTTGAATGCGGTGAGCACCGTGCCGCAGCGCTTACACACTGAGCACCATACAGCACCTGTGCCCTATACACACGCAGTGTGCGGGCTGGTAACCCTCTGAGTCTCTGCGCAGGCGTTTAACCAGCTCCCCAACACGCTGGACGAGATCGACGCCCAGCTGAACGAGGAGAGGTCCAGGGCGGACTGCTTCACCGGGCTCAGCGACGCGGTACGAGCTCTCGCCGACCGCAACGGCCGCCTCCCGCAGGCGTTTCCCTTCCCCTCCCGCTCCGAACGCACGCGCGTGTAACGGCCTGTCCCGATGCCCCCCCCCCCCCCCCCCCCCCCCCAGGTGGTGGAGGAGCACGAGAGGAAGACGCAGGAAATCGAGCAGCTGAGGCGGGAGCTGGAGGAGAAGAAGGGGAACCTGGAGTCCTACAGGCAGAGCATCTCTCAGGTGCGTGTGTGTGTGTGTGCGCGCCTGCGTGTGTGTGCGCGTGCGTGTGTGTGTGTGTGTGTGTGCGCGTGCGTGTGTGTGTGTGTGTGTGTGTGTGCGCGTGCGCGCGTGTGTGTGTGTGTGTGTGTGTGTGTGTGTGTGTGTGTGTGCGCGTGCGCGTGTCTGTGTGTGTGTGTGTGTGTGTGTGCGCGTGCGTGTGTGTGTGCGCGTGCGCGTGTGTGTGTGTGTGTGCGTGTGTGCCTGCGCATTTCTGCATCTGTGTTTTCACCCATATTCCCCTGGGGCTCCATTCCTCTGCCTCTTCAGGAAGGGTAGGGGTGTAGTTTTTACATTCAGTTGGCCATTCGGGTTCAGAAGCAGGGTTGCCATCTGTACATTAACTTGTGGACAGTTCATAAACAATATAGAATTCTGATGCTGTTCGTAAGTCTGTTTATTCATGGTAGTAGCTATGAATTTAGCGTGAATTTGTGGGCTTACGGACTGATATAATAATTCTATTGTTTTTTTACCGGGGCAGTCATTGAAAGTGACCGGGCTGTGTGGGTGTGTCTGCATGTTCGGATTCTCAAACCCGCGCTGGTTGCTTTCAGGCAAAGGAGAAGTGGCTGAACCCGCTGAAGCAGCTGATCGAGCAGATCAACGAGAAGTTCAGCGATTTCTTCCACTCCATGCAGTGTGCTGGCGAAGTGGACCTGCACTCAGAGAACGAAGCGAGTGGACTTATCTGCGTTCGCTGGAATACTCCGATACCTTATACGGCAGAATGCTACAAGAGGGCTGTTTGTAATTTAGCGCCCTCTACAGGAGGAGTATGATAAGTACAGGAGGGCTGTGTGTAATACGCCCTCTACAGGAGGAGTATGATAAGTACAGGAGGGCTGTGTGTAATACGCCCTCTACAGGAGGAGTATGATAAGTACAGGAGGGCTGTGTGTAATATACCCTCTACAGGAGGAGTGTAATAAGTACAGGAGGGTTGTGTGTAATGTAGCTCCCCCTACAGGAGGAGTGTGATCAGTACAGGTGGGCTGTGTGTAATGTAGCTCCCCCTACAGGAGGAGTGTGATCAGTACAGGAGGGCTGTGTGTAATATACCCTCTACAGGAGGAGTGTAATAAGTACAGGAGGGTTGTGTGTAATGTAGCTCCCCCTACAGGAGGAGTGTGATCAGTACAGGTGGGCTGTGTGTAATGTAGCTCCCCCTACAGGAGGAGTGTGATCAGTACAGGTGGGCTGTGTGTAATGTAGCTCCCCCTACAGGAGGAGTGTGATAAGTACAGGAGGGCTGTGTGTAATGTAGCTCCCCCTACAGGAGGAGTGTGATCAGTACAGGTGGGCTGTGTGTAATGTAGCTCCCCCTACAGGAGGAGTGTGATAAGTACAGGAGGGCTGTGTGTAATGTAGCTCCCCCTACAGGAGGAGTATGATAAGTACGGGATCCGCATCCGGGTGAAGTTCCGCAGCAGCATGCAGCTGCACGAGCTGACGCCGCATCACCAGAGCGGGGGCGAGCGCAGCGTGTCCACCATGCTCTACCTCATGGCCCTGCAGGAGCTCAACCGCTGCCCCTTCCGCGTGGTGGACGAGATCAACCAGGTGAGCGGCCCGCCGGGCTCCACACGCGCGTGCGGTCCTCAACACACACCCGCACAACTCAATACGCACCCCGTACAACTCAACACGCACCTGCACATACCTACACACTCGCAGTCCTCAACACACACCTGCACACCTCAACACGTACCTACACACTCACAGTGCTCAACATGCACCTACACACCTCATCACGTACCTACACACTTGCAGTCCTCAACACGCACCTACACACCTCAACACACACCTGCACACCTCATCACGTACCTACACACTTGCAGTCCTCAACACGCACCTGCACACCTCAACATGCACCTGAACACACACCTATATGCTTCAGTGTGTTCCTTCACGTACACACACACACACACACACACACAAATACAAACACACACACAGAAGTACCCATCAGTCGTGTGCGCCTGCACACACACACACTGTACAGTGAGCGTGTGCTGCCCTGCAGGGTATGGACCCTGTCAACGAGAGGAGGGTCTTTGACATCGTGGTCCGAACAGCGTGCAAAGGGACCACCTCCCAGTACTTCTTCATCACACCCAAGGTAAGTCACCTGGGACATCGTCATCGTCAAATCTTTGAGACGGAGGGGAGGTTTGGACACGGGACTACCTCGGGACCTTCTCTGAACGGTGTGTGTGTGTGTGTGTGTGTGTGTGCGTGCGTGTGCGTGTGTGTGTGTCTTACAGGTGTTGCAGAACCTGTCATATGCAGATGAGATGACCGTCCATTGTGTCCACAACGGCTTGCAGATGCTCCCGCCCAGCAAGTGGAATCTGGAGAGCTTTATCCGGCGTGGCAAGCGCAAACACAAACACATGGCCGACCAATGACACGCTCAGAGAAAACTCAAACACACGGCCGACCAATGACACACTCAGCGCAAACTCAAACACACAGCCGACCAATGACACGCCCAGCGCAAACTCAAACACACAGCCGACCAATGACACGCCCAGCGCAAACTCAAACACACAACAGACCAATGACATGCCTATGGGCTTGGGAGCTCCTCCCATTCAGCCACATTGTAACCTGCATCCCTCTTTGGAAACGTTCATTCAGTAACCTGCACAGTACGCAGAACAAAGACAATTTTGCGTTTGTGTTGGTTTACAAAACTGCCTTGTTACCAGTGTATATATTTATTATATATAAATAAGAGCTGCTTTACCATGGAAAACTTTACAGAGTTTTAAATGACAGATTTGGACCCCAAGGTGTTTAGAAATCTTGGTTATATTAGTCATTATATCGATATCAGGCATCTAAAGAGTTATTTTCTATTTGATCTACATTGTTATTTCCCAATACTCAGTTCTAACAGGGTCTATGTAGGTGATTTGTTAATTTTTTTATGAAAGAATACCTTTGTGTGTTTTCATATTTGGGAATTAAAGTTGTTTCTCACTTGTGCTCTGTGGAAAGGATTTATTAAGTTGCAAATCTCTCTTTCTTAGGCTAAAGCTTTGTTTGGCCCCACACCGGAAAACAAATAAATTTAGCTGAAGCCTTTTTTTGTTCAGAAAACCTTGTTTGATAAAATTAATGAAAACAAAAAGCTAAACGAAACGTGAAGCAGTAAGTGTTCCAGCTGGCCTGTCCATCCAAGGGGTGCATTTCTGTCCGTTTCTCTGATGCTAAACCTGCGGGGAAAGTAGTTTGCTATTTAAAATATACTTTCAAAAAGGATGTTTTAAGTACACTCACAATTAATGAAATGAAGTATACTTCCAGGAAATATACTATTAGTATAATTTACCAGGATTAAAATAAAGAGCACTTTTCATAAATATTACAATGCATTTTTAGGTAAAGGAAGTTACAGTACAGGAAGTATACTAGTAGTATGCTGTCCAGAGATTAAAATAAAGTATGCTAAAATACCACTATAAGCATATGAGATTTTGTTTACTTATTTGAAGTACACTAAAGTACAATTTAATTACATATATCCAAAATTACTTTTACAATGTATATTTTACCCACACCTTAAATGAAGTGTTTGTACATTTTAAACACTTTTCACGGGGAGAAGAGCAGGCGCAAGTTCATGGAACGCCTTCATAGCTAAATACCTTGACTGAAGAATAGAGAATTGCCATGAAATGAGAATTGCTGTTCCTAATCTTTCAGACCTAGATGTGTTTAACAAGGGAGTTATGGAGAAGTAGACAGCCCACTACTTTGTTTTGGTTGTATTATTATTTTTTAATTGATTTTATTTTTTTTTTAAACCACTATATATTCTTCATGGGGTTAGCACCTGTTGTAGCTAAATAAACCACCGGTGTTCCTCAATTGAGTCTCCGCTGTTTTAAAAAAGCGTCCAGCTGCCGGTGCACCCTAACAGGTTTATTTTGAAATCCCTAATTAATTTTGTCATCGTCAGCCAAATACAACTTCAGGACACGAAATGTTTTCGACATTAATTGCTATTAGCCCACCTTGTCCCCGGACACGGAACATTAACATTTAAATACTCATGAACAATTCATGCGCAGTAGCATTAAATATTAATTTTGAATCATTTGAGAAGTCAAGTAATAAGAAATTGGTCATCGTTTCTGCTTCTTGTTACGTCAGACTGACAAAAGTTATAGCAAATTACAACTAAACAGGCCCATGTCAGTTGAAAAATAAATAAATAAATAATAATAATAATGCGAAAGGAGAGGACATATCAGCGATAGTGCTGGGGTAAGCATTTCCCAGCCCAGCACACCATCTTTCAATGAATATTTTAAGTAGGCTATAGTGAAATTTTACGTATTTTTAAGTCCCTTTAGAAGTACTCAGACATTGTATTGTTCTTGAATCAGAACCGACACACGGCAACCCCTGGAGCCATGTGTCGGTTGAGTGATAGGGAGAGAAACGCGGTGTGAAAAGCTGTAACGAACTGGCACGTGCATACAATAACCACAGAAAGTGCCGCGTTTAACGCCCCCGCGGGAGCTCGTGTTCCCTTTCATTATTTAGCGGGAGTCATCGGGCGTGGTGGTGTTTATGCAGGTGAGTTCGCGTGCCTGCGTGCGTGCAGGTTTACATTCTGCATGCTTCATCATACGATGCAGGGCTATAACTGCGCGTGAGTTCGTTCGTGTCAGCTATTCAGAAATGTGTTTCATTCAGTTCATATACAATTGGTGTGGTTACAACGTTTTCCAATATTTCTATTCATATATGTAAAGTATATTTTCATATAAATGTAGGTATTTGACTAGTTACCTATGTTTTTGTTTGAATGTATTTGTTTCCTGAAAATCACCAAATTATCGAAGCACGAAACAGCAGCTTTCGAAGTGTTCAACTGTCTCTAAAATGGAAACCTAAACCTTCATTAAAGCTTTAGGCTGTTAGGCCTGTGACATCTGTGGTTTTGGTGTCGCATGTCTAGACGAGTGAGAGTGCGTTAAAAAGGTTTAAGTCGAATGTTTTTCTGCCTTAATACCCATTTCTTTGGTTGTTAACAGATTCCTGACTTTCATTGTCATGACAGTTTTTTTTCCAAAATCGTTGTGTAATTGATATCGTATTATTACATCTCCACCAAAACACAATTTATTATTATTGTCGATAACCATAAATAAACATTGATATGATAAGATAAGATATACGTCTTTCTTGTCTCCAGAATAAATTTGTCTGGGCCATTCGAGAGTTGCTGTTGGTCTCAGATTAAACAGATTAAAATCACAAACCAAAAAAACACACACACAGAGAGAGAGAGAGAGAGAGAGAGAGAGATCACTCCAAGATGTTGCACATTCTCCACAAAATATCGCACCTTTCCTTCCATATCATATACATGCACACATCCACACACATTCGACACAAGGATGTTACGCCTTCAAAAACACACATTACACCTCAGCACAAGTAACCCAGTGCTTACTGTTCGGCAACTTGATTGACAGGGGAACCAGAGGAAAGTTGCACCCATTCGACTTAGTTTGGTAACCTGCACTGTACCTTCTGCTTTCTGTGATGTCTGATATTCTTTGTGAATAATGTGTTTTGGATCAGCAGTGACACTGAGAGCCATTGCATTTCCATAAGAACGTGATAATTTTCGTTTTAATCTGTATTTGCGTTTTAGAACTCGTGGTCTTAGGTCTTTATCTGTTATGGAATATCACTTGCTGTTGTCATGGAGACATTGAATCAGTTACTTGAACCCAGCCCTACCGATCCCCAGAGTGAAGAGCCGCTCGCGTGCGCTAACGTTCCACAGGTGTCATTCACTCGAGTTTCTTTCCTCCAGCTGACAAGACGATTCAAACCTACCGGACAAAGGAATTCAGTCGAAAATGCCGCGCAAGAAAAGCGATCTGGAAACAAAGATGGAAGATGGTAAGGATGGAGTATGACGTTTTTTGCAGTTGCGAAGATGGCAGGGAACTGCCAAAAATGAGGAGCAAACGGATATGTTTACTCTTGTCCTTCTTTAGAACATGGAACAGGAAATTTTAGCGTCTGGATATTTTAGAAAGTTTAAATGAAGACATTAACAAATTTAAGATGAGTTGAAACAAAATGGCCACAAACAGTTTGTTTTTATTTCAGTGGGAATAGAAATTGATGGAGAAGTAGAGAGTAGTGAAGGTGAGTGCATACTTGTGCGTGTGTGTGGGGGGTACACACTTGGTGTATGTGTTGAAGTGGTGTTACGTATCTTTGTACTTTTTGTGTGTGTGTTTGTTAATATTGATTTCAGTGTTGTGTGTCCATTGTGTTATTTGTTAGATTTAACTGCTTTATGCTCGTAAATGCTTGTGTGTGTTTTCAATTGCTCGTGTTCGTGTGTGTTCGTGTGTGTGTGTGTGTTCGTGTGTGTGTGTGTGTGTGTTCGTGTGTGTATGCCCATCTGACAGAGGAGACAGCGAGAAGACCTCGAAGGAACAAGAGACAGTCAGCCGGCCGCAAGGCCAAGAAGCCACCCAGTGACGATGAAGATGAGGACGAGGAAGAGGAGGAGGCCCCTAAAAGGCGAAGGGGAGCCAACAGGAAGAAAGCAGCGAAGGCACAGGACAGCGAGGAAGAGAGCGAGGAAGAGCGGGGCGGCAAACGCAACCGGAAGGGAGCCAACAAGAAGAAAGCTGCGAAGGCGCAGGACAGCGAGGAAGACAGCGAGGAAGAGCGGGGCGGCAAGCGCAACCGGAAGGGAGCCAACAAGAAACAGAAAGAAGAGCAGAACAGCAAGGAGAAGAAAGGAGATGCCAAAGGAAAGGGCAAGGGCAAGGACAAGGGAAACGAGAAGGACAACAAGAAGAAAAAGAAGAAAGACAGCAGGTACGGAAGAGTGTGGCACTGCGCGGAAACGTGCTGATATCACACTTCCATCAGGGCCCGTGGCTATAGGGTTACATGCGGTTATACGATACAATAACAAGACATTCTTAAGAGGAAGATAATCTATGTATTGATGTAGGAATGATGGTGTGTAGAAAAGGTTATGTGAACAAGCTTACATAATAATAATAATATTGACAATGAATTTACGTGAAATAGAACTATCTGCTCTTAGTTCCTCAACAAGTAGGACTGGGATTGTAATGTTCAAGAGGATGGAGACCCTCTCTTTCTCTTTCTCTTTCTCTGTCTCTCTCCCCTCTCTCTCATTCTCTCCCCCTCTCCATCTCTCCCTGTCTCCATCTCTTCCCCTCTCCCTCCTCTCTCACTCTGTCTCCCTCTCTCTCCCCCTGTCCATCTCTCCGCCTATCTCTCCTCTCTCTCCCCCTCTCTCACTCTCTCCCTCCTCTCTGTCTCCCTCTCGCCACGCCTCTCAGCTCCTCAGACTCAGACTCCCACTCTGAGGAAGAAGAGTCCATGTCTGAAGGAGAGATGGCCAGACTGATGGAGGAGGTGGAGGAGAAGAAGAAACTCATCTCAAACATGAGGAACAAACCTTGGCGCATGAAGAGGAGGCTGCAGCACCTCAAGTACAAACGCTGTTTTATTTAGGAGGAAAAGGAGGTTTTTAAAAAAAAAAAATTTTTGTTCTGTTTCATTAGTCGATTTCTTTTCCCCAACCCTAAATGGGGGTTGGGTCACCAGTTCTCATTGCGTCCAATGTTTCACTCGTTCTCTGCCAAGCTGTATTAAAAAAAAAAAATTTGTTTTACCTCTTTGAATTTCAGAGATGCTCAGCAGTTTGTGGATAAATTTGAGGGAGCTTTGGGTAAAGGTAAAGGCAGGAAACTTTATGCTTACAAAGTGATGATGATGAAGGTGAGAAGTATAGCTACTCTACTTCTCTAATTTAAAAGCTACTCTACTCTATTACTGTACTTCAACAGTTACTCTACTCTATTATAGTACCCTGACAGTTACTCTATTCTAATACTGTGCTCCATCAGCTACTCTATTACTCTACTCCAACAGCACTATTAGTATTGCACTACTAACTGCTATTCTACTCTATTATTATAATTCAGCAGGTACTCTGTGCTATTATATTTCAACTCTAGCATGGACACTACTGCTAAATCTGTTATACTCTCTAACTACTTTACTACTACTCCACCCTATCAACTGCCAATGCACTCATTGTCATTGTAGCAACTTTTGCAATATGTAATGCAACAATTAATTTTCTCCTATAACTTTATGACTGAAAACGTTCTGTTTGCTTTTATCTGTACATGAATCCACTTCACTGTGAGTCTCTTTCATCTTTCAGAAATGGATCAAGTTTCAGAGAGACTTTGATAATTTCAAAACAGCTTGCATCCCCTGGGAGAGGAAAATAAAGGAAGTTGAAAGTTAGTAATTTCAAGCAAACCTTTCTCCTCTTAATTCCCCCATATTGTCTGTAACTCGGATTAAAAAAACTACAAATCCCAAGAGAAGCCGTAAGATGTTTTCTCCGCCTCCCGTGAGGTTCATCGCACTGACATGGTTTTGCAAAGCGTGACAGCACCACTTTGTGGAATAACCTGAAAGTACAGTCATTCTAGCTGGTCTAATCTAGAGCCAGTCAGCCCACTCCAATCCACAGCACTTTATTTACTGAGACCTTCAAAACCTTTGTTTTTTTTTTGCATATTATGGAGAAATAATGGAGAAATGTCAATAATATTGAGACTAATCTCTCTCCATAATCATTGGTTCACGTTATTGATTTTGTGTGAGCTAAATAGTTTTGCACATGCTAAGGGTCTTAGTAAATCAGGCCCCAAATGTTTTGGACTCTTTGTGCACAAGAAATTTTTTACTCTACTCTACTCTCCTTAAAGAAACCACACTAAGAGAACGGAGGCCATAACTGCATACACATTGTCTTGTGTTGGGCCGTACGTCGTATCCTGAAAATGTGTGCAAATAGGACCCTTTTTAGCCTCGTGTTTATAAAAGAGCACTTGGTGTATTTTCATTAAACAGTCTGTCTGTCTGTCTGTCTGTCTGTCTGTCTGTCTGTGCCCTCAGGCCATTTTGGCTCGTCCGTGGCCTCCTACTTCATTTTCTTGCGGTGGATGTACGGGATGAATTTAGTCCTCTTCGGCTTCACCTTCGGGCTGGTGGTCATTCCAGAGGTGGGTCCATCGTCTCCCGCGTGGCCGTTACATTTTTTACGATTGCGGACCAGAGGGGTGCAGATTGCGATCGCAAAGGGCGCCTAAAAATAATCCTGACAAAGGGGGAGTTTTGCTGTCTCAGGGCAGTGGGGCATATGCCGCAGTTAGTGTCTGTCTGTGCAGGTGCCAGATCCCGACTGTATTTTAAGGGGATATGTGTGTGTGTGTGTGTGTTTGTTTGTGTATGAACGTGTCTCTGTGATGCACTGTTTCCCTGCAGGTGTTGATGGGGTTGCCATACGGCTCGATCCCCAGGAAGACCGTTCCTAGACCAGAGCAGCCCACTGCCATGGACTACTCTGTCCTCATGGACTTCAATGTGGGTCGTGCGCGGCACGTGAGAGTGTGTGTGCGCGTGTGTGTGTGTACGTGCATGTATGTGTGTGTGCATGCGTCTGTACATACATGTATTAGTTTCTCCTCAAATTCTGTTATGTGTGTCCATAAATTCACAGCCGCAGAACTTTGAATAAAGCTCATTATTGGCACTTGTTTGGCTAAAGCTCATGATTGGCTGGTTTGAATGAAGCTCATTATTGGTTGGTTTGTTGGCTTGTGTTCATGGCCTCTGTCTCATATGGTTCATAAAATGCTTTACTGACTAATTGTGAATATTTCTTTCTTTCAGGGTTATTGCAAGTACTCGGTTCTCTTTTATGGTTATTACAACAATCAACGGACGATTGGTCTCCTGAAATTCAGGCTTCCACTGTCTTATCTCATGGTGGGAATCGGCACTTTTGGATACAGTTTAATGGTTGTGATTAGAACGTAAGTATGTTATGTATTTACATTGTTAATACATCAGTTAAATTCTAGCCTGCGGTCATATGTGTCAGGCTCCGCCCCCTTCCCGTTCTGTGATAGGATGGCTAAGAACGCGGATGTGGGCGGAGGGGACGGCGAGGACGGGGAGTTCACCTTCGGCTGGAAGATGTTCACCAGCTGGGACTACCTGATCGGGAACTCCGAAACGGCCGACAACAAGTACGCCTCCATCACCACCAGCTTCAAGGTAACGCCGCGGACCGCTACGCGCTTCTTCCCCTCAGCGGACCAATAGGATCGCCCGTATCATGAACGCGCTTCCTGTTTTCTGCGTCGGTGCCTCGGCGCCGGTTACGGTCGCGTCGTGACCCGCCATGTTGTTGCCGTGCGGTTGCAGGAGTCCATCGTGGACGAGGAGGAGAACCAGAAGGACGAGAACATTCACCTGCGCCGTTTCCTGCGCGTCCTGGCCAACGTGCTGATCATCTGCAGCCTGGGCGGCAGCGGCTACCTCATCTACTTCGTGGTGAAGAGGTCGCAGGAGTTCGCCAACCGGGACGACCTGAGCTGGTACGAAAAGAATGAGGTAATGAGGCCCCGCCCCCTTCCGCCGAAGCCACCAATGCCGTCCTTTACAGCCAAGCTGATTCCTTCCTCAGCAGAGGAGCTGATGTCTCTGGTGTAATGAAATTGTAATGGAATATTCTCAGAGAGGTTCAAATTTTGACATCTGTTGTGTAATGGTCTTCGCTGATAGGTTTGAGTAATGATGTCTCTGGTGTAGTGATATGGTCATATCCTGTTCTCTGGCATACTAGTGTAATAAAGTTTTTTGTTCTGTTATAGGTTGAGATTGTGATGTCACGAGCGTGATGATGTAATGATGGATGACTCGCGAGTGTGCTGGTGTAATGACAGATGACTGACTAGTGTGATGATGTAATGATGGATGACTCTCTCTGATAGGTTGAGATAATAATGTCGCTGCTTGGCCTGGTTTGCCCGCCGCTGTTTGAAACCATCGCTGAGTTGGAGGAGTATCACCCCCGTATCGCCCTGAAGTGGCAACTAGGCCGAATATTCGCCCTGTTTCTGGGAAACTTGTACACCTTTCTCTTCGCCCTGTTTGACGAAGTAAACGCAAAGGTAATTTCATGTTAAATTCAATGATGATCGAAACATGTATAACAATTTATGAATTTGTTTTTTATTAAACATTTTTATGGCAAATATAAATGTAGTTAATCTTGCAAATTACTGAATTGAATACAAAAGCAGCATTCATTTAAGTAATTCTGAAGTAGTGTAGGTCTTTTGGATGTGCTTTAGGTATTTTCTACTAGGATATACTGTAGATATATTGTATTCAGAAGTACTATAGTCCTTTTGGATCCAGAATGTCCATGAGGTTCTTTAGGTCAGGTTTTATCAGGAAGTACTGTTGTCCTTATGTACCAGAGAGCATTGCTGTCCTTTTATAACTCCAATAGCCCTTCTTCAGACGTGGTATCTCAGTCTTCTTGGTGCTGCATTGTAGCATCTTCAGGTGTGACGCTGGCGTTTTTCGTGAAATGCAGGCTTATAGTTGGAGGAGGGTTAGAGTCTAGGGATGATTACTGGGTGTAGTGCTTGTTTCTGTGTATAACACAGATTTATGGGAGTAGGGCTGGTTTTTGAGCTGTGTACAGCGTAAGCACGAGGTAGTCTTTGTGTTTTTCAGCTTGACGAAGAGGAATCCATTAGGAACGCGTCGATCTGGGCCATGAAAGAGTACTACGCCAATTTCACCGCCAACAACAACGACACCGGCGCCACCCCTCCCCCCATCAACCCCTCCGACGTGATCCGCGGGCCGTGCTGGGAGACCACCGTCGGAATCGTGAGCGCCCGCGCCCCTCCCCCTCCGGTTCACTTGAGTCGCCGTGCCGACGGCCTACGATCGTCTTACCGAGCCGATCGTGAGCGAGTCGTCTTCTGAGGTGAAGACAAACGTGCGTCTCGTTGTCCGCAGGAATTTGTGAAGCTCACGGTTTCCGACATTCAAGTGACGTACCTGACGATCCTGATTGGAGACTTCCTGCGAGCCGTGATCGTCAGGTTCCTCAATTACTGCTGGTGCTGGGACCTGGAGGCGGGGTTTGTGAGTATTCCCCTGCTTTTAAGTCCATTTGATTGGTTTAAGTCACAGACGTACAGTATTGTTGGTCTGGTGTCAGGGCCACAGGTACAGCTGTGTTGTGAGTGTTGTGTACAGGAGTCGGTGAGCGAACGTTATGCTCTTTATAGATATGAGCCGGGGGGGTGGGGGGGGGGGTGGTCTGTATTGACTTTATATCATTATCTTTAAGTGGTGTGGAATGTAACAGTAGCACGCCAGTAGTTTGACACTAGCGTGTGTTTGTGAGATGGGAAAAAGACAGTATACTACACTGCTGCCCACGTTTCACGTTGATGGCTGCCTCTTTTTCTTTGCGTTCTGGGATTATGCTGTCCTGTACCTACCATGTGTCTGAACCTGTGGGGTCTCTGCCTGTGTGCCTGTTTCAGCCGTCGTACGGAGAGTTTGACATCAGCGGCAACGTTCTGGGCCTGGTCTTCAACCAAGGGATGATATGGTGAGAAGGCCATCAGCCATAATCCATAATACATAACATGTAATGGGAATACTTAATCCATAATACATGGTCCGTGGTATCGAATCACAATTGAAGGACTCAACTCACCTTTCCATTGAGAGTAATATATATGTGCGTTTTAGGATGTGTGTATCAGGATCATCGCCGTGGGTTTAAAATGCGCTTCTCAGCATGATGATCATATGGTTAACGTGTGTTTTAGGACAGTGGATG
The DNA here is from genome assembly GCF_013347855.1 of Anguilla anguilla. Taxonomy (NCBI): domain Eukaryota; kingdom Metazoa; phylum Chordata; class Actinopteri; order Anguilliformes; family Anguillidae; genus Anguilla; species Anguilla anguilla. Next base: position 26,395,714 of record NC_049214.1, read on the forward strand.
TAGGATTAAATGTGGTCCTCAGTACAGTGACCGCATGGTTTAATGTGAGTGTTTTACGACTGTGACTGTAGGGCTAAATGTGTGCTTATTTTGGAGCGTGACCGAGCGTAGAACGTGCTTTCTCTGCGTGGTGACCGCACGGTTAATGTGTGTTTTAGGACTGTGTGTGCAGGGTCAAAGTGTGTGCTTATTTTGGACCGTGACCAAGCGTGAAACATGCTTTCTCTGCGCGGCGTCCCCGCGGTTCGTGTTCGTGTTTTTTTTTTAGGATGGGGGCGTTCTATGCGCCGGGCTTGGTGGGCATCAACGTGCTGCGCCTGCTGACGTCCATGTACTACCAGTGCTGGGCGGTGATGAGCTGCAACGTGCCGCACGAGCGCGTCTTCAAGGCCTCCAAGTCCAACAACTTCTACATGGGCCTGCTGCTGCTCATCCTCTTCCTCAGCCTGCTGCCCGTGGTCTACACCATCATGACCCTGCCGCCCTCCTTCGACTGCGGCCCCTTCAGGTGAGCCCGGGGCCCGGGACGGGGGTGGTTTCGAGCTAATAGCCGCGTTCGGGGTGTAGCAGCCTGCCTGTGTCTCTCCCTCCCCACCCGCAGCGGGAAGGCCAAGATGTTCGACGTGATCATGGAGACCATAGACCTGGACCTGCCGGCCTTCATCGGGACGCTCTTCAGCTACGCTGCTAACCCCGGCCTGATTATACCGGCTGTGCTGCTGATGGTGTGAGTAAACCGTGTACACACACACACACACACACACACAGACACACTGGTTCAAATCCTGGTTCAAATCTGATGATAATGCCACCAAGAATAGGTATTCTGCAATGTTCTTTCTAAGCTATGTCAAGGCGGGCTTCCAAAAAGACCATTTGGAGACTCCAAAATGACACTTGGTAACCAAATAACATTATGGGTCTTTGGAGGTGTAAAATATCTCTTCTCCCACAGACTGGCCATATACTACCTGAACTCCGTCTCAACGGCTTACCAGAACTCCAACATGGATCTGAAGAAGAAGATACAGATGGTGAGTGAGGCGTGGGCGCAGTCAGCTCTCACACGCTGGGGACAGATATTCTGCCCCTGCAAATCCCATTATTAACCCCGATGATGCCGTTATCTTAGCAAAGGGATGAAGAGAAGAATCGCAGGAATAACACAGACAGCACTAATCAAGTGATGAAGGACCTGGAGGATCTGCTCCCCAATCGCTCCCTGATCCCCCCGGCCGCCCCCGAGCCCAGTACAGGTGAGTGCCACTGACCCCACCCACAAGCAACCCCCCCCCCCCACCCACATTAACTCAAATTTAAATGTTTCATATCATTACAAATAAACCCATTAGAACAGCCAGAGAGAGAGAGAAAGTCCAATCACACAACCTACAGAGTCCATCCCATCACCAGTCACACCAGTGTTAGAGGCAGAGCAGTGTTAGAGTAGAGGCAGAGCACTGTTAGAGTAGTGGTAGATCAGTGTTTGAGGCAGAGCAGTGTTAAAGTAGAGGCAGAGCAGCGTTAGAGTAAAGAGAGAGCAGTGTTAGAGTAGAGACAGAGCAGTGTTAAAGTAGAGGCAGAGCAGCGTTAGAGTAAAGAGAGAGCAGTGTAAGAGTAGTGATAGATCAGTGTTAGAGGCAGAGCAGTGTAAGAGTAGTGGTAGATCAGTGTTAGAGGCAGAGCAGTGTAAGAGTAGTGGTAGATCAGTGTTGGAGTGGAGGCAGAGAGCTAAGATTTTTTTTGTTGTTTTTTTTTTTTAAGATAACAAGAGTGACCCTGGGGGCAAGTCTCCTAAGGTGTCGGGGAAGCCGGGAGCAGCGCCCAGTGGGGTGAAGCTTCAGAAAGACGTGTCACTGGCTGCACCCAATCCCCGTGGGGCTGTTTCCCGCCCCCCAGGCCCCCGAGGGCCTGGGCCCCTCCCTGGGAACTCCATGCAGGTGCCAGGGGCAGGGCAAGGGCGGGGCAGGGGGAGGGGCGGGCCCCCCAGACACTAAATCATACAGACCACGCCACTCATCAGGGCCAGAGAAACCATCTCAGGGCTGTCTGAATTCAGTTTATGCGTGTGTGTGTGTGTGTGTGTGTGTGCATGTATGTGCGTGGTGTGTGTGTCAATGGGTGTATATATGAGTGTGTATGCATGCATGAGACAGTGTGTGTGTGTATGTGTGTGCAAATGTGTGTATGACTGTATATGAGACATTGGGTGTATGTGTGTGTATGTGTGTGTGATACGTATGTGTGTAATGATGCAGACCTGCGCAATCTAACAGTGCAGTCCTGTGCAATCTAATAACACAGGTATGCACAGTGTAATGATCTCTGTTTGTAAAAAAAAAGAAAAAAAAGGTAAATAACTCAGCTTGGATACTTTTTTGTAATTGAATGTTATCTCCCCGAAATCCCCCAATAAAAATGTAATATGATGTTTATATTTTCATTGCTTTTTATTCATGTGTGGTCTATGATGACTAAGCTCATATCATGCATAGTATCAATTATTGGAATGATTTCACAGCTATAAAAACTGATATAAATATGTTATAACTACCATTAAACAACATCTCTGGCCTTCCTTTGGTCGTCACTGCCTCTCTTATTCTGGTGCTAATGTTGAAATAAAGCAGATGATTTCCTTTTAAATATCTCTGTAGCCCTATTGCTCCTGCCCCCTAGTGGTATGGATGCCGGCGTCCGCAGAATGGTAATCATGCAAATATCCACAGTATCCACAAAACGGGCCACAAACACGCCGTAAATTTGAGGTCAGCGCCTGCGACAGACTCCTCTCTGGCCAACAGCGCCGCTCGTTCCCTTATCAGTGCTCAGGGCAAGAAATAACGGTAAAATAAAAAAGAAAGCCTCCTGATGCCCCAATCCCTCATTACACAGTAACCCACATCATAAAACCTTTTTTTGTGTACTTTCTTTGTGTACCCGGTCTCGCTTATTTTTGCATGAAAATATCTTATACCCTTTCAGCTTTCAGAACAGGACCCCAGATCATTCAGAATAAAAGTTTTAAATGTTCACATGTATTGTACTTACGTTGCATTCACATTTGGTATGTACAATACTCCTTTGTCTGTGTGCATGGGAGGCGAGTGGTGAGCTGTTTCCTCTGAGTATTGAGCAGACAGCTCCCACACAGAACAGGCCCAGCGTGTAAGACGGCATTCCAGTACAGATGTGTGATTGTTTTCTACCAGCCAGGGACTGTTACTCTGCTTCTGCCCAGAGCCATGCAGATCACTGAAATATGAAATCCTCCCTTGTGTTCATATGTTCATACGACCCCTGACCTCTGCCTTCTGACCTCCAGTACATACAATGGTACACACCAGTGTAAAAGCACCACAGTATCGATATACCTCAGAAAGTGTAAATAAATATGTTTAAAGTGGTTTCGTTTTTAAAAAAAACATGATGACAACAATATTTTGTGTATTTGGTCACATGGTTGTATGTTTTAGACACAATTTTTATATTGTGAAAATTTTATTAGAAAATATATTTTCCTAATACTGAATAAAAATAAATTTTCCTTCCAGTGCAAGACGAGTCACTACTAGTCGCTGGACTGATTGTGAATCCATTTTGCACAGGGAGAGCTGAATAACCACGCAGAAGGTGCCTTTTGCTTCATTTTTACGATATAGGGTAACTAAAAATGTTTTGATTGATCTCTGTCTGAACTGCGCACTTCCTGTTAAACAGAAGTGATTGCTGCAGTTGGGAAGACGAAGTGTTGCTTTCACGGGAATTTCCTAAACACCTCTCACCACTGGGTCCACCGGTGAACAACCCCCTCCCACGTGTTTTTTTTTCTTCTTCTTTTCATTAGCGTCAATTTCCAATTAAGGTTGTGAAAAACATGTTTAATTTCTTCCACAAACTTCATTTCCCACAAAATGGTTTAGATTCAGTGACCGGGAGTCCACACTACCCGCACTTAGAAATCAAAGAATAATTTTCACCCCACAACACATTCATTACAGGGGGGAGTCTGAATGTTAGCCCAGTGCTATTCTAATATAACATATCAGAACATATTTTCCTGCTCGATGGTTCTATCTGTTTTATTTACCCAGTAACTACACGATCACACCTCTGCACAAAATACCATTGTGGATACTTTAATAATTACTCACCTTGCTGTTACAACAGATCCCCAAACAGGTTAACCTGGAAGTTTCAGGTAAACCTACCTATCACACACCCACACTGACTTTCTAAAGGACTGCACTCAACACAAATTCTGCCTCTGAATGCAACTGTGAGACTTGTTCTAGCACCTAGCATGCAGGCTACGTGCCGTGCTATCTTCATACAGCCTTGATTATATTTCTTACATTTTTTTAGGTTTGCCTGCTTCGTGCAATGTCTCTTTACTTCAACTGCACTGCAATTCTGATTTGCAGTACACACAGGGAGGGCTGTGTTGAGAACTGCGGTGTTCTGATATATGTGGGAACTCAGCCAATGGGAAGAGAGCATGGGAGTGGACTCATTAGGTGTGTTGCTTCATTTAACCGTCATTCCACAAGATTTTAGCCGGAGACGCAAGGACATCCACGCAAAACAACAGGTGAGACAGTATTCAGCATTTTATATTTTTTGTAGAATACCTCATTGTACATTGAGTGCCTGTCAGTTCTCAGTTTAAGAATATGATCTTGTGTTACTTCATTGTATTACATCACAACTCCATTGTGGTTATTCATTAAGAATACATTGCTGGTAATGCATATAATGGTGGGCCTGTTTTCTTATGGAATTTTGTAACATTGCAATGCCCCCACTTTCCCATGCAAACAAAAGAACAAACCTATTTTTTACTTAACAGGTTAAGCATACCACAAGATATCAAATGATAACAATGTCACTTAACATGAACATGTGTTCTTTCATGTATTTGTGTCAATGAAATATTTTAACAACATATTTGTCAGATTCCTTTATTCAGTGTCATGATCTGTATTCAGTATGTTCACAAATAAATGCATAGATAAGGGTGAGTGACATGAACAGTATTCAGTATAAGATTAAATTTTAAAAATGGTACAGAAAGCGAAATAAAATCTAAACTTAATGTGAAAGTAGAAAATAACATTTTAAGTCTTAAAAATGATTTTCCGCATCAGCTTTCCTACAGATCCACCCTCCACTATGGCATTCCTGAAAGATTTATTCAGACAAGCAGTTAACCTGAAGACAGACGATGGTGTCGACGTAAGTTACTGGTTTCTGAGGGAAAGAACCGTGTATTCTGGAGAACATCTGAGGACAGATGGTGGTGTCTCTGCTGTCTTGTCCAGTGTTAATTTAACTCTAACAGTGTTAATTCAACTCTAAACAGATAACATTTGGTCCCAGCCAGGAATGTGCAGAAGATTTGAGACATTTATAGGTTTTCATACCTATTCAAGGGAATTTCCAAGGATGCAGATTTGAGTGCGTTTATGTATTTTAGTCTTGATTCAGGATACGTTTTGAGTGTACAGACTTGAGTGTGTTTACTTTTTTTGTAACGATTTTGGGTCACTCCTAGTTTTGTTTTTTGCACGCTGTTGCAGAAGACCTTCAATGGGACAGTCGTCCCGTATCCCCTCTTCAGAGCCAGCGAGGATGCATCTCTCCTGGACAGAGCCATCAAGGCTCCAGGTGATGGACAGCATCCACACACCCCAGCACAGGAGTGTTCAGTGTGTGCATGCACACCAATGCAGGAGAGATAGCTATTCACACATCCCAACACACAAAGTGTTCACTGACAACCAACACTGACAAACAAGTGCTCAGTATTCAGTATCATGATTCACACACCGCAACACACGAAGTGTTCAGTGTGCGGTTACAAACCAATCCAGAAGAGATAGCTATTCACACATGCCGACACACAAAGTGCTCAGTGCCCGCATGCCAACTCTCAAGTGTTCACTGACAACATACACTGACCAACAAGAGCTCAGTATTCAGAATCAAGATTCATGCAGCCCAACACTAAAGTGTTGAGTATTCACACACCCATGCAGAGGTGCTGTGGTAGAGTGAGACGTGGAAGGATCTGGGATCTCTGGATAGCGAGTAACCACAGAGTTCTGAGCGGGGTGACCTGCGATGGCGGGTCAAGTTGGAGATTCTTGTTTGCGGTTCGGGTTGGGCTGGCTTTCGGAAAGTCTGACGTAGCTGTATGCCGCCCCCTTCAGGTGTGGAGGAGGCCGCCATCATCGATCTTCTGGTGAAGAGGAACAACGAGCAGCGTCAGCAGATCAAGGAAGCCTATCAGCAGGCCTTCGGGAAGGTGAGGCCACGCCCCCGCCGGTTGACGCTCAGTTCCGCGACGAGGTTTTCCGACGACGCCGCTCGGTCCTGCCTGACTAACCTGTCCCGGGACCGAGCAGAGGTGTGCAGATGCCCTCGGGGCGTGGCGCGTTAAATTCCGCCTGGGCATGTTTTCCTGCAGGCTCTGGATGCGACCTTGGTGTCCGTCTTGAAGGGCGACCTGGAGGAGCTGGCGCTGGCGTTGCTGATGACTCCAGCGCAGTATGATGCACATCTGCTCAGGAAGGCCATGAAGGTGAGATGAACCATTGAGGTCAGATGGGCTACCTAGGTAACAGAGCACCCAGTGATCCCCTAACAGGTAGCACGCCACCCAGTGGTCCGGAAGCCACACTGCAGTCCACAATGAACTCCGTCACCCTGCAACCCGTGTAGTGGGATACTCTATTGTAATTATTTTTGGCTGCAGGGTCTTGGCACCGATGAAGAGATCCTGATTGAGGTTCTGGTAACGAGAACCAACGCAGAGATCACACAGATCAAAAACGTTTATACAAAAGGTAAATGTATATTTACACCGATCAGCCACAACATTAAAACCATCTGCCTAATATTGTGTAGGTTCCCCTCGTGCCATCAAAACAGCTCTGACCCGTCGAGAGTTTTTAAAATCATGTGGAAATAATTCACCCTCTAACAATATCTTAGCTTTTTATAGCCCTGTAGCCCTTAATAATGTAATAAACTACCAATAGTGTAATAACTCCCAATAACGTAATCCATTTCCATCTACACAAAATATTAGGTAAGTGGTTTTAATGTGGTGGCTGATCGTGTATATATATATGTGTGAGTCTGTGTGCATGCACAAATGTGTATATGCGTGTGTATGCATGTGTCTGCTGTAATATGAAGTAGTTTGTCTGACGCTGATCACAGATTATAGTTTTGGTGACTGATGTCTGTGTATTTGTGTTTGTGTGTGTGTGTGTCAGTCTGCATGTGTACCTGTGTGTGCTTGTCAGAGTGCATGTGTTTGTTTGCGTGCTGTTGTGTGAGTGTGTGCGTGTCAGAGTGCATGTGCGTGTTTGTGTGCTTGTGTGTTTGTGAGTGTGTGTCAGGGTGCATGTGCATGTTTCAGTGCGCATGTGCACCTGTGTGTTTGTCAGTGTGCATGTGTATGGTTGCGTGCTTGTGTGTGTCTGTGTGTATCTGTGGCGATTGTAACTGATTTCTCTCTGAATGGTGCAGAGTACCAGAGGGATCTGGAAAAGGACATTGATAAAGAAAACTCAGGACACTTCCAGGATGCTCTGCTCAACCTCTGCAAGGTGGGACGTGCGTGAATGCGTGTGTGTACATGTACAGCGTGGGTGTTTGTGTACAGTGTGTGAAGGTGTGTGTGTATGAGCATATGTGTGGGGTGAGAGAGAGTATGTGAGTGTGTACAGTATGTGCATGGGTGTTTGAGAGAGTATGTTAGTGTGTACAGTGTGTGTGTGTGTGTGTTTGAGAGAGAGTATGTGAGTGTGTACTGTGCGTGTGTGTGTTGTTATATTAATTCTGCTCTCCTTTCTATCTGTCTTGCTTGTTGTAATTTCAGGGCACTAGGAGTGAAGAAACTAAGGTTGATAACGACCTGGCAGACAGTGATGCACAAGTAAGATTTCTTTTTCGTAGACTGATATACATTGAGAAAGGACCTGCTAGACTGTGTGTGTTATAATGAGTGTGTTCTGAGGTAGATCTCTAATGCAGTGTGTGTTATAATGAGTGTGCTCTGAGGTAGATCTCTAATGCAGTGTGTGTTACAGTGAGTGTGCTCTGAGGTAGATCTCTAATGCAGTGTGTTACAGTGAGTGTGTTCTGAGGTAGATCTCTAATGCAGTGTGTGTTACAGTGAGTGTGTTCTGAGGTAGATCTCTCATATGGTGTTTTAATGGCTGGCTTCAGTAGAGACACAGGGCTGAGTTTCGGTTCACGGTCCTGTACCGTTTCACTCTGCAGACTCTGTTCAACGCCGGAGAAGACAGGAACGGAACCAACGACACCGTCTTCATCCACATTTTCACGACCAGGAGCGACGCACAACTCCGAAAAAGTGAGATGCCCGTAGAGAGGGGGTGGCGGGCGCGGGTTGTTTGAGTGCGTCTCGTCGCGCGGTTCGACCGCACGCGGAAGCTGTTCAGCGGTCACACGGTCGCTCCCCCCTCTCTCTCTCTCTCTCTCCAGTATTCCAGAGGTACGGGAAGCACAGCAAGACGGAAATGACGCAGGCCCTGGACGGCGAGATGAGCGGGAACGTGGAGAAGTGCCTGATCGCGATCAGTGAGCGCACGCGCCCGTCTGAATTCGACTTTGCGCAGTTAGAGCTGTCTGCGTGTGTGTGTGTGTGTGTGTGTGCGTGTGCGTGTCAAGTGTGTGTGTGTGTGTGTGCGTGTGCGTGTCAGTGTGGGCGTGCGGGGGCGTGTTTGTGCCCCGTGCGTAAGAGGGAGTGTGTGGTATGTCCCTGGCTGTTCCTGTTAGACAGGACTGCTGAAGTTCACCTGTGGAGACTCCCTGTGGAAGTATGACAGGAATGAGACCTGCTGTGGGCAGAAGTGTAGTATAATGGGCAGGAAACTGGTCTTGTAACATAAAGGTCACAGTTTTGAATCCCAGGGAGGACACTGCCATTGAGCAAGGCACTAAACCTGCATTGCTTCTTTATATATATATATATATATATATCCAGTTGTATAAATGGATGCAATGTAAATGCTATGTAAAAAATGTTGTGTAAGTTGCTCTGGATAAGAGCATCTGCTAAATGCCTGTGATGTAATGTTGTGCTGACAGCCTCTCACTGTCTGCTTTATGCTCACGTCAGTCATAAGTACCCTCCATCTCACGTCTCACGTCCTTTTTATGCTCTTTTTTCACGTCAGCAAAATGCGCCATGAATAAGCCTGCGTTCTTCGCTGAGAAGCTGCACCTCGCCATGGCGGTAAAGCCTTTTCTACTCAGTATTCTGTGCTTTTTTACGGTGAACTGTCGCAAAAACGCTTTACAGAGTAACAAGGCAAGAAACAGAGCAAGAAGGGCGCACACCAGGCCTGAACCCCCAAAAAGCAAGCACATGAGGTAAAAAGGGGAAAAAAATGCCAGTGGGGAGAAAACACCCAAAGGATGGTGAGGAAAAAGTCCCCAATGGGAAGAAACCTTGGGAGGAACTGGGCTACAGAGGGGGAGCCCATCCTCCACTGGCCAGCCTGGCTTTTACTGTCACCACTTAATGCAAAAGCATTCTGGGAAAAACTTCTGTATATAACAATCATGACACGAGTAAATAAAGTTGCGGTAAAGTTTATGGGTAAGGAGTTGGTCTTGTAACCTAAGGGTCGCAGGTTTGATTCCCCAGTAGGACCCTAGTCGGACCCAGTAGGATTCTACCATTGTACCCTTGAGCAAGGTACCTAACCTGCATTGCTGTTGTATATATCCAGCTGTAAATTTGGATACAATGTAAAATGATATGTAAAAAGTTGTGTAAGCCTGCTAAATGCCTGTAATGTAAAGGCATGCCACTGGCTGTGCGGTCACAGCATGCATGAAAACCTGGGCCGGAGTTTCCTGTGTTCCCTTTGGAGGGCCCGGTTACAGTGTGCAGGATAGTAAAACGCGGACCGGATTTCCCGCAGGGGTTCGGGACGCGGAATAAGGCTCTCATCCGACTGCTGGTGTCCCGGTCTGAGAAGGACATGAAGAAGGTGGCGCAGGAGTACAAGAAGCTGTACCAGAAACCCTTGCAGCAGGACATCATGGTGAGCGCGTTTCTCACAACAAACTCCATTTTGGCCACAGTGTGCCTGTGGTTTAATTCGAATCATTAGTCATAAGATGAATTACAGGAACGGGGGGCCTGTAGTTACACTGAAGGAAAAGTAAAAATCTGTCTAATTTACAGTTTTATAAGCTTTGCTTGGGTTTCGGTAGTGTAATACAGTGATATTCCTTTATTAACAGTGAGAGGGTGGGCTCCGGCCCATGTATAGAGCAGTTGTGTATACGTTTGTTGTGCTATCAGTTTAATTCACAAATTCGGGAGGACGATAAAACGCCATCGTAAAGAATATGAAATGAAAGCACGAGAGAGGCCCGTGTAATTCAATCCTTTACGGCGCAACAGGAGATTCGACGGATATTAAAGGGTGGAGGTGGTGCCAGCCTCGTATACGGAGACGTGATGAATATTTAAAGAAGGGGTGGTTCTGTCTTTCCTGCAGGCTGAATCCAGCGGTGTATTGGAGGCAGGCCTGCTGGCCCTGTGTGGAAAGGACGACTGAGACGTTCAGCTGAGACACGTTCACATTAATAACGTTCATATTCGTGTTAACAGTCAGTCAGTTTCATAATATTATTTTGCTATTGGAGAGATCTTATGGATGTACGATAGGAAATAATGCTTAACGTTAGTATAGCTGGTTACACCACGACGTTTAGAAAGGTTCGACTTCCGGACTAACCGTTGGCTCGGTTAAACCAATTAAAAATAACAGAAATTTTTTTTTTAAGTTAGCAGGGATACAGGAAGTGTTTTGTGTTAAAGGTAGAAAGAAACAGAAGAGGTGCTGGGCTGTGTTCCTATGAGTGGCCCAAATCTGGGCACATTTATGTGGAAATCTTTGTGGAAATAAAACTTTCTCAGGAATACTGGAGTGTGTTTTTTCTTCCCAAAATTCCAGTGAAAATATCAAACTCACTCTCTCAACCACACACACGCACACACGTGCACACTCAGTCAGCACACCCAATGTAAATCTGTGATCAGCCCTGATGGCACTTGAGTGTTAAGCCGTCAGTGACTACTAAACCCACTCCTCTCTTCTGCTGCTGCTCACTCCCAGGAGACTAGACCCTCTTCTTGGCTGTGACAGAGGGCACGACGTACATAGGGCACCTCTTGTAAATAAATCCCATTCTTGACCAAAACTGGGGCGTTTCCTACAGAGTGCGCCGCGTGGTGTGTCCGCGGCAGTATCAAGAGCACCCTGCGTTGAAAATGAGCATTGCCACAGAATAAAACAGATTCAATTTATTATCGGAATTGATATGCGGGCCGGTGTTTGTGCACCTGTTCAAAATTATTGGGGGTGGGATCTGAGTTAGTGAGTCGTTTTTTTTTCTTTTTTTGCAGCAGTACTGCGATTTCCACATCCTTTCCTCAGTCAGTAATGTTTTCATCTCCACCATTCTTGAATTGTCTTTCAATAGTTCGCAGAACGAAAAAATTATCTTCAGTTTATACAGTTATTATGAGTAGGCCTATCATTTAATCTGAACATTACTTTAAGTGATCTTTTATCTGAAGCGGACGAACTTCGGTCATTTCCCCGAGATCCCCATTCAAGTACAAAAGGGAATATTTTTTGACTGGCCCGCTTGACACGAGACAGCCCGTTTATGTTTTTCTTTACTCGTCTCAGTGCTGCATCCACCAGTAGGAGGCGCTGTGTAAGGGAGCAGGCTAGTAGCGGGTCAGGGTTATTAGATACATGGTAATAGGAGACCCTGGCTCAGGTACTTGCTCCAATAAAAGCAACGTAGAAACGCGTAGCTTCCCTCTCGCTATGCATAATAACCTGAGATGGTAACCATCCATAGGCAATTGTTTTCTAAAAACTTTTTTATTTTCACTTTATGTTTCGATTGCAAAAACGGTTTTCTACTTAGAAGATTGGTGTTTTCTGAATGGGCAGCTGAGGAACAAATTGGATAAACTTTGAGACACTGCAAACGATGTTTTGCAGCGTGTATTTTAGCAAAAATTTCGTTTGTGTTATCGGGCTGTGGTTTGGGTTCTTTCTGCCCCCGTGCAAAACTCGGATATACACAAATCAGTGGGCGGTGAGAATATCCGGCGGGTCCGAACTGGCGCACAAGATAGCGGCCAAATATGGATATACTAACCTGGGACAGGTGAGACATGGTTATATATATTTATAATGTGGAAACATTCTTGTTTATGCTTAATCAGCATGATGTCATCCTCATTTTCTTTTGGGCTAAATCGTTTATGAGTTTTTCTCGATGACTAATTTGGTTAGAGTTACACTGCATCTTACTGAGGAGAAGATGAGACGTGTGCAGTGAAGGATAAGAGAAGCCTGTTCACCTTAAATTTAAGGGATTATCACAGTTGACTGTGTGTACTAAGTGCACTGACAGTAGACTGACCCGGCAGTGCAGTTCCACATCTCTGACATTGCTGAGAACACCCACTTTTCACTTGTCAGCACCCCTGTGCAATATCAGTATATCTGACTAAGGCATTTTTGGCTGGACCGCAACAGCGGGGCCAGCCCTACAAACGCAAATGTCTGTGACTGACTGGGTGACTGAGTGACTGAGTGATGAAGTTACACCATTGGGTCGGCCGAGTTATGAAGTTACACCATTTGTCGGCCGGAGAAGTCCAGCCATATACTAGGTTTTGACCTGGTCTTGTTGTGATACATATTGTCCAGTTTCCCAAAATGCTACAGATTGATATCGCTACACTTGGATCTCACTGTCTATTACAGAAAGTGGTCCCAGGACAAAGACATTAGAACATAATTCAAATATTTAATATTAATTATATGAACAAGGCTGGCACAGTACTGAGCATTAATGACGGTGTGGCTGCTCTGTTCACCTGACAGGAAGCAGGAAGTGAAATGCTATGGACCTGTCTTTGTGTCATCAGACACGGTCATCATGTGCACATTCAGAGCTGTGTGCAGCACACGAGATATTGAGATTGTATCTTCAATAATTGTGTCCTCATTATTTAGCAGCTTTCCATTTAATTCCATTGTGTTTATTAATGTATAATGAACACTGTATGTGTTCGTCCATTGTTTTGCCACCAAAGAATAAAGCCATATTATCTAGTCATTTCCTATAACTTAGAGTTACATTCATTGCACAATATTTAGTATGTAACAAAATTCAGTTAATTGAGATTATACAGAAAAAGAAACAAATGTATTATTCTAAGGGACATAACATAAGGTTCTGCTGTTGGTGTTAGGCTGTTATTTTCTATTGGTTGGCAAAGTTGGGGGGTCTTAGACTAAGCTCTCTTATTGGCCAGCTGTGCTGTGACAATTAGGGTGCATTCTGAGTGGCTCACTCTGCTGGCGGGCGTTAAGCTGCTGAACTCACCCATGTGGGTTTGGATAATTCAGCGATCGTCTGAGCCCCTCTCAGGTTTCCCTCACCTGAAAACCTATCAGGGGTCTAAGGTAGCTCTCTCAAAGGCTCGATTCAGCGCCGGATTCATTATTTATGCGGTGCTGCAGAGTGACGTGCTCTGGGACCGCCTCACCTGTGCTCAAGAGCTGCTGTGCTGCCCCCTACAGGTCGGAGGCCTGAAAGACCACTACCTTTTCTCCCACCGGGGGACGCAGAGAAGAGCACTCTTCCCAAGTCGAGGCAGGCACAGCCTCATGGCCGCAGAGAGAGAGGTAAGAGGAGCCTGCCTCCGCAGGTCACTGAGACCCAGTGAGTCACGCCTGCAGGGATGAGTTACCCATTGCAGGCATTTAGCAGACGCTCTTAGCCAGAGCGACTTACACAACTTTTACCTAGCATTTACATTGCATCCATTTATACAGCTGGATACATGCTGAAGCAATGCAGCTTAAGTACCTCGCTCAAGGGTACGAAGGCAGTGTTCTACCCAGAAACCTGTGACCTTTAGGTTACAAGAACGGTTACTTACCCATTATACTACACTTTCCCGACAGGAGTCACTCAATGTGCTGAACATAGTCAGCACTGCCAGCTGAATCATCCATCTTAGAGAAAGGCCTCTTTTGTCTGGTTAATTACCTTCCTTCCTAGCATGCTTCAACCAATCAGGGTGCTTCAACAACCAATCAGGGGCTGGAGGAGGGAGGGATGTCTGATGCATGTACATAACAGATGTTTGGAGTGTTTCAGGAAACTGCTATTTAACATGGAGCTCAGGACACTAGTTGAAGTTAAAGGGTTGCTTTTTAAATAAGCTGTAAGATGAGAAGGTGATGCTGTTTGAATGAATAATTCAGGATCGGGCAGGCGTTCACACCCTTTTCTCAATATTGAATGAGGCGAGGAAGTGCAGCCTGTTTCCATGAGCGTTCAATGCAGGAGGAACATTCCGGACCTTATCGCATCCAGAGTGACATTGGGAGGGGTGAATGATCAGCGGGGCATTAAATGGGGGGGAGCATTGGCTCACATCCTGGTTTCCTGGCAGGTGGAGTGGGCCCAACAACAGGTGGAGAAGCGGAGGGTTAAAAGGGAGCACGGAGCCACCGCTGCCCCTAGCCCCGCCCCCAACCCCGCCCACTCAATCAACTTTGACGATCCGGAATGGAGCGACATGTGGTACATGGTGTGTGCGTGTGTGCGTTCATGTGTGCCTGCGTGATTGGATGAAGGCTGGATTTATTTGGGGGTAACTTTGCTCCGCCCCCTCTGTAGCTCTGCAGGGATGAAGCTCCCTCCTGCCGCTCAGACATGAACATCGCAGGGGCCTGGGGGCGGGGCTACACCGGGAAGGGTGTCGTGGTTACCATTTTGGACGACGGCATTGAGAGAAACCACGCCGATCTCCTGCAGAATTATGTATGTATGCCAGATATTACATCATGTGTGCCAGGATTCTAAAACTCTGTGTATCAGACCTGGGTCAATACTTTTCTGCCCTCTACTGATCTTGCCTGGTGTAATTGAGCCTGCCAATATGACCAGAAGGCGGGGTTTGCACTGCACGGGGTTTTGAGAGTGTTTAATTGGTTCCAATACACCAGACAAGATCAGTAAAGCAGAGAAAACTATTTGAATCCAAAACAAATACGTATTTGACCCAGGTCTCCTGTGTGTGCTGGTTTTTTTCCAACCACAACTGCAGCCAGTGAAATAATGCATTGGACTGTATTGCCCTTAATTAGGCACTTATAATGTCTTTTAATGTCAGATGACGGATGCACTCTATTATGTGTGGAAAAACCTCAGCATTTCTTGAAGAGTTATGTCCTATCTTTATGTCCCAGGGCATCATCGTCATTTCATCAATCAGATGTGCTTTCATTTTCTGTAATTGTGTGCTTCCTTTGGAAAGAGGCTACAATTTCTAATTGTTTAAATGATAGTCTGGCTGGTAAAATAAGTGAACACCAAACTGTTGAGAGAGTTGACTCCGGATCACTGAAACAAAATCAATGAGCCAAACCTGAATACAATGAAGATGCATTTAATGGAAACATTCTGAAAGAAAATGAACACCTGTTTTCAACAGCATTAATCGATCAAGAGATTTGCTGCAACGTGATGTAACGTGGCTGTAACAGAGTTTAAGAATCACTGATGTATGTACTTCTTGCGCTTTTGCCCTGGAGAACTCAGTGTTAGATTTGTTCCACTTGAATAAAGTGAGGATCTTTCGTGTTCGCTTTTAAAAATATTAACTGAAAAAATCTGCACCTTGTTTATATCATGCTGCATGATACATCCCCTTTTGGCAGATATTCCCTCATATAAATGTAACAGGCACATAGAGATTGTGTAAAGGGCGTGTAGATTAGATTACATGTAAGATACATGTAGAGGGTGTGTACAGGACGTGTGAAGGTTGAGTAGTGATTGTGTAAAGGGCCTGTAGAGGGCGTGTAGAGGTCATGGAAAGGTGCATAGAGAGGGTGTGTAGAGGTCATGGAAAAGATGTGTAGAGGACATAGCTCTTAATCTCTCTTTTTTGCAGGATGCTAAGGCTAGCTATGATGTCATCGGGCATGACCATGACCCAATGCCTCCATACAATTCCAGCGAAGAGAACAAGTAAATCTGGCCATCTAGAGTCTTCTGTACCTATAGTCTTCTGCATCTAGTCTTCTGTACTTCTAGTCTTCTGCATCTAGTCTTCTGTACCTCTAGTCTTCTGTATTTAGAGTCTTCTGCATCTAGAGTCTTCTCTATCTAGAGTCTTCTGCATCTAGAATCATCTTCTGTCCTTAGAGCCCCCTGTCCACACCGACTGCATTTACGTTCTTTGCTCATTTGGAATTTGGTGGAATTCTGGATGCTTGCATGTGCAATTTGTGTTTGTAAATATTGTGCTTATATGCAGGCAAAATGTACAGTTCCACTGTATAACACTGATAACACAGTGTTCCATAAGGTGTGTATGTAGCAGAACTGTGAGACAAGAGTTTGCACATAAAACACCCACTACAGATTGTGAACTATTAGATTCTTTAGTTGATCTTTAGCTCAGATGATTGTATCTCTTACTGCTTGCAGCACACCTACCCCATATTACATTTACATGAACCTTGTTTCATTCAGAATTCTGGAATGTTCTAATAACAGAACATTAGGCTGAATAAGTACAGTCAGTGACACCTTTCCTGTATAATCTGGCTGCAGTGCTCAGTGTAATGGACTCTGCCCTCTTTGCTCAGGGTGATGGAGTCAGTCCTTTTTTTCTCTTTTTTTCTTTCTTGCTAAGCCACGGAACGCGATGCGCCGGGGTAGTGGCAGCGTCCGCCAACAACTCCGTGTGCGGAGTCGGAGTCGCTTTCAACGCCAAAATCGGGGGTGAGCACCGCCGCTGCCGCGGCGACGGTTACGACGATGAGGACGCCGGTAACGGTGATGAGGAATGGCGGCGAGGGTGGTAATGCGCGTGTGTCCGCGCAGGGGTGCGCATGTTAGACGGAGGGGCGACGGACGCGGCGGAGGCGTGGTCCCTGAGCCTGCAGCCCCAGCACGTCGACGTGTACAGCGCCGGCTGGGGGCCGGACGACGACGGGCAGATGGTGGACGGCCCCGCCCCCCTCGCCCGATTGGCCCTCGAAACCGGCATTCGATTGGTGGGCCCGCGCTGTGGACTGTCTTGTTATGAATGTAGTCTCGCATGTGCAGAATATGTGTGTTTGTATTGGAGGTGTTTTGTATCTGTGTGTTTTAGTGTATGTGTGTTGCTGTGTATGTAGTGAATATGTGTACAGTAGGTGTATATGTTTTAAGTGGATGTATGAGACACATAGTCTTCCAACAATACTCTCAGCTGTCCTCCGTTGTCGCTCTGTCTCTCTCTCTCTATCTCTATCGCTATCTCTCTCGCCCCCCAAACAGGGAAGGAAGGGGCGGGGCTCCATATTCGTGTGGGCGTCGGGTAACGGAGGGCGGAGCCTGGATCACTGCTCGTGCGACGGCTACGCCAGCAGCGTCTACACCGTCTCCATCAGCAGCGCCACCCGGAGCGGCAGCCGGCCCCGGGACCTGGAGGAGTGCGCCTCCACCCTCTGCTCCGCCTACGGCGGCGCCGCGGGCCATGGCGGCAGGATCGTGAGTCGGCGACGCACGCGCGTATCCATGAAGCGCTTGAACACATTACATTACATTACAGGCATTTAACAGACGCTCTTATCCAGAGCGACTCACTCAACTTTTACACAGCATTTACATTGCATGCATTCATACAGCTGGATATACACTGAAGCAATGCAGGTTAAGTACCTTGCTCAAGGGTACAAGGGCAGTGTTCTACCTGGGAATTGAACCCGTGACTACACAAACACACACTCACTTCTGCAGGGAGTCACAGGTGCGTGTTTGTTTGTTGCCAGGTGACCACTGACCTGCGGCAGGGCTGCACGGACGGCCACGCCGGGACGTCCGTTTCCGCCTCCATCGCCGCGGGGATCATCTCCCTCACCTTAGAAGCCAAGTAATCTGTCCATCCAGAATCTTCAGTCCTCTGCCTGTGTTACCTGCGGCCAGGTGTAGGCCCAGCCCCTTCAGTATGAATGGGGAGACCCTGAAAACCTAAATCTGAGAGACTCGTGGTACCCATAGGCTGTTCCAACAAAGTCAGCAGAGACGAACTTACACCTTGATGCTAACAGTATTATATAGAGAAATAGGAGTCCTTCAGTAGTAATGGAACTATAAGTTTGCATGCATTAGTAGGAATGTTGCATTAGCAATAATGGAGCTATAGGTTAGCATTAGTAGGAATGTAGCTAAAGGTTTATATTAGTAGGAATAGAGCTATGGGTTAGCATTAGTAGGAATGTAGCTTAAGGTTTATATTAGTAGGAATAGAGCTATGGGTTAGCATTAGGTGGAATAAAGCTATGGGTTAGCATTAGTAGGAATGTAGCTAAAGGTTTATATTAGTAGGAATAGAGCTATGGGTTAGCATTAGTAGGAATGTAGCTTAAGGTTTATATTAGTAGGAATAGAGCTATGGGTTAGCATTAGGTGGAATAAAGCTATGGGTTAGCATTAGTAGGAATGAAGCTAAAGGTTTATATTAGCAGGAATAGAGCTATGGGTTAGCATTAGTAGGAATGTAGCTTAAGGTTTATATTAGTAGGAATAAAGCTATGGGTTAGCATTAGTAGGAATGAAGCTAAAGGTTTATATTAGCAGGAATGGAACTATAGGTTTGCATGCATTGGTAGGAATGGAACTGTAGGTTTGCATTAGTAGCAACAGAGATGTGGGTTAGTGTTGGCAGAAGTGGGGGACGGACAGGTAACCAGGTGAACGTTTCGTTTCTTTGTCCCCCCTCCCAGTTCGCGGCTGAGCTGGAGGGATGTTCAGCACATCATAGTGAGGACGTCCCGCCCAGCTCACCTGAGAGCCCCCGACTGGCACAGCAATGGAGCCGGATACCGCGGTATTTTACACTGCTGCTCCGCCACCCTGACACAGACACCAGAGCTTTACTGTGGAGTGTTTTTAGCTTAATATAGCATGTCATCTATCTATCTGTCTATCTATCTACCTAGATATTTATCTACCCAGTCTATCTGTCTGTATGTCTGTATGTCTATCTATCTATCTATCTATCTATCTATCTATCTATCTATATGTCTGTCTGTATGTCTATCAGTCTGTCTGTCTGTCTGTCTGTCTATCTATCTATCTATCTATCTATCTATCTATCTATCTGTCTGTCTGTCTGTCTGTCTATCTATCTACCTAGATATTTATCTACCCTGTGTGTCTGTCTGTCTGTCTATCTATCTATCTATCTGTATGTCTGTCAATCTGTCTGTCTGTCTATCTATCTGTCTGTCTATATGTCTAGCTGTCTATCTGTCTAGCTGATTGATTGAGTGTTTGGTTGGGTTGTGTCTGTGTTGTAGTCAGTCACCTGTATGGGTTTGGGTTGATGGATGCGGAGGCGATGGTGAGAGAGGCAGAGAGATGGACACAGGTTCCCTCCCAGCACACCTGTGTGGAGATCACAGACCGGCTTGTTAGGTACTCGCCTCACCTCCTTCAAAAGCTTCCCACAATCCCCCTGGGGCCTGCCTGAGTACACAACGCCATCACATTAAAGAAACTAATCTTATACTGGGAGACTGGCACACAAACACATGCATACTCTCACGCATGCACGCAGGTACACACACTCACACACACACACACACACACACACACATGCACTGCGTCTGTAGATAACACACACACCGTGATACACCGTGATATGACCCCCTTTAATAGCAGTAGATGTGCCCCAGGACTAGGATGAATATACTATTATTACATTTGTTACAAAAGACCACGAGAAAAGGTGTTCAAACAAAAAATTACAATTTGAAATGTGAAAATGCATTCCATTAACTTATTGGTGGCAGTGTACTACAATGGGTGTTCTTTTAACTTTTTTATTCCCAGTTGAGGTGCTGCTATAGAGTGGACACATGGCTGTGGTTGTTTCGAAGGGCTTATGTTACATTACATTATAGGCATTTAGCAGACGCTCTTATCCAGAGCGACTTACACAACTTTTACATAGCATTTTACATTGTATCCATTTATACAGCTGGATATATGCTGAAGCAATGCAGGTTAAGTACCTTGCTCAAGGGTACAACGGCCGTGTCCTTACCCGGGAATCGAACCCGCGACCTTTCGGTTACAAGTCTAGTTCCTTACCCTCTGTGCTACACCGCCGCACAAGACGCAATTTCCGAAGCTTTTCCGCGCTTGACCGCGCTGGCTCCCCCGGCAGGCCCATCCCACCGCACGGCGTGCTGAGGGTGGCGCACGAGGCCACGGGCTGCGGCCGCCGGCCCCGCCGCCGCGTCCGCTTCCTGGAGCACGTGGCGGTGAGGGCGACCGTCGCCCACCCGCGCCGCGGACGCCTGTCAATCAACCTCGTCTCACCCTCGGGAACCAAGTCCCGCCTCCTCGACAGCAGGTGAGTCCTCCGCTCACCTCGCTCACGGGCACAGCTCTCCTCCCCGCTCGGGGCGCCTCACTGGAAGACGGCGCTCGCTTTTTACGAAGAACTACATCTTCTGGGCCTTTCGGTGAGAAAGATTCTATTTAAAGGACCTTGGAAATACTGCGCCAGGGACATGATGGACAGTTATAAACGAGAGAAGGGCACGGGGAGTGCCATTGGCCCCAGGGAAAGTTACATTAATATTGCATTTAGGCATTTGGCTGACGCTCTTATTCCATTAGCGCTCAAAGAGAAAGCCTAGGCTCGTAATTCACCGGCATCCCAAGCAGCAATTAATGAGAGTGCTGCCGTGGTCGGGGCATAACACGCCAGTGACGGGTTATCCGTTGTTCCCGAGAATTAACACGTGGAAGGGCAGGTGGAGAGGGGTTTCTTGGGGAGGGGAAATATAGGATAGACAGGGTGAGACGCGTAAGAGGGGAATGGAAAACAGGGTGGAGACGGAAGGGATAAGGATATGTGCATCCCTGCCTCGTCAGGGAAAACAGAAACAGTCCCTATTGACCTTTTGCTGCCTTACCTTTGTCACATATCATTACAGAGATATACCCTGTGCTTAGCATCATGGGCTGCAGCGCTGCTAAAATGATTTGGGCGCCAGACTTTGGTCAAATACATATTTGTGTCGGATTCAACTACTTTTCTGTGCTCTGTTGATCTTGCCTGGTGTAATTGAGCCTGCCCATGTGACAATATGACCAGAAGGCGGGGTTTACACTAGAAGAAACGTATTTGAATCCAAAACAAATACGTGTTGGACCCAGATCTATTGAGCGCACCTTGTTTTTATCCACTGCCAAGAATGGTCAGGTGGCCTCAGCGGACGTTCCTATTGGCTAACGTCTGTGCGGTAATGTCTGCCTCTCCTGCGCCAGGCCGTTCGACCACTCTGCGGATGGCTTCCAGAACTGGGAGTTCATGACAACTCACTGCTGGGGGGAGCAGGCAGCCGGGAACTGGACTCTGGAGATCTACGACTCTCCATCCCAACCGAGCAGCCAGGAAGCAGCAGGTGCCCAAACGTGCTTCACTCTCTTTATCACTCGGGTGTTTACATACAGATCTCTATGTATCAAATACTATGTATCTTATGACATTCTCTGTTTTGATATACAGCATAAAGGTGTTTGTAACCAAGGTATCTGTATACATGGTTGCATGCGGTGTACAACTATGAGAGAAAATGTACACATAGAAATATTGAGACTCAAAAGTGGACTGTAACAAGAGTGAGAAGTCAACTATTCACTAAATCAAAAAAATATGTTTAATGCATTCATAAATTTGAGCTAGAATTTCACTTGATAAATTAAACAGGAAATACTGTACACCACAACATCATTTTTGATGTTAGTAGTGCAAATGACGCTAGTTCACAAATTGTTTGCCTTTTCATCTCTTTTGATCTGGCCTCTCGCTGTGTTTTTGTTATCTTCATGAATATCAGGGAAATTGAAAGAATGGTCTCTAGTTTTTTATGGCACATCTGGGTTTCCATACACCTCTGTGCGCCACCAACAACCACGCTCTGCTGAGCTACCAGCTGAAGATGACCAGGAGTACAGTGGTGAGAGCAAAATCGTGGTCATACTCACTGAAACTCTCCTCTCAGGACAGCCACTGCCCTCTCAGTACAGCCACTGCCCTCTCAGTACGGCCACTCCCCTCTCAGTACAGCCACTGCCCTCTCAGTAAGGCCACTCCCCTCTCAGTACAGCCACTGCCCTCTCAGTAAGGCCACTCCCCTCTCAGTACAGCCACTGCCCTCTCAGTAAGGCCACTCCCCTCTCAGTACAGCCACTGCCCTCTCAGTAAGGCCACTCCCCTCTCAGTACAGCCACTGCCCTCTCAGTAAGGCCACTCCCCTCTCAGTACAGCCACTGTCCTCTCAGAATAGCTCTCCCCTCTCAGTGCAGCCACTCCCCTCCCAATATAGGCATTCTCCTCTAAATATGGCCACTCCCCCCTCAATAAGGCCACTCTCGTCTCTCTATAAAGCCACTCCCCTCCCAGCATAGCCACTCCCCTCTCAGTACAGCCACTCCCCTCCCAATATAGCCACTCCTCTCTCAGTAAGGCCACTCCCCTCACAATAAGGTAAATGGTAAATGGACTGCATTTATATAGCGCTTTTATCCAAAGCGCTTTACAATTGATGCCTCTCATTCACCAGAGCAGTTAGGAGTTAGGGGTTAGGTGTCTTGCTCAAGGACACTTCGACATGCCCAGGGCAGGGTTTGAACCGGCAACCCTCCGACTGCCAGACAATCGGTCTTACCTCCTGAGCTATGTCGCCCCTAAGGCCACTCTCCTCTCAGGAAAGCCACTCCCCTCCCAATAAAGCCACTCCCCTCCCAGTATAGCCACTCCCATTTCCATACAGCCGCTCCTCTCTCAGTACAGACACTCAATGATCAGCACTGTGGACATGTGAGTCAGTCTTGTGTTTGAGGTGAGGTATTGAGAGCTGTGTTTACTCCTCTATCAGGACCATGTGACCCAGAGTGTGATGAGTTTGGCTGCGAGGGACCGGGAGCCCATCAGTGTATTGGCTGTTTACATCACTTCCTGAAGAACAGGAACAACACTAGGTTAGAATATTGACACAATTTCTTGAAGATCCCTAACATTATACTGGTGCACCTATGCTGAAAGCTGAAGTTATGTTGAATTATGAATCATAAGAGCAGAATAATGAGTTTAAAAATGAGGCACGTTTCTATGACGACCGCCCACGCAGGACCTGTGTGTCGGCGTGTCCATCTGGATTCTACGCGGATAACAGAGGGCGCTGTAAGAAGTGCTACTTCCTGTGCGAGACGTGTGTGGGCAGCCGCAGAGACCAGTGCACTTCCTGTAAGCCCGGGTATCACGCGCAGGAAGGAAGCGGCAGCTGCGTGTCCGGCTGCGGCGATGGATATTACCTAGGTAACGGCACACGACCCCTGCTGGAGGAAGGAACAGGAATAACGGACGGTGCAGTCTGGTTGCTATTCCCGTTTTCGTTGCATTCTCAGAACCTGAGACACAATGCTCACCTCACATTATTACCTTTCCTGCTTTGGTTATTTTTTAAAATCACCTTAGATTACCTTCTGGAAAATCCCAGATCTGTAACTATGGCATAGCTCCTGGCAGCCATGGTAACCGCTGAGCAGAAGTGCATCTGGATAATAAAGTGTTTTTTGTATCTGTATTGCTAACTTTGCCCTGCAGATGGCAGCGTGTGCAGGAAATGCAGTGAGAACTGTGTGAAATGTACATCATCAGATGTCTGCACGGAGTGTGCACCTGGCACAAGGTAGGGAAATTCAAAGCACCATTATTTTATGAATACTTCATCGATTACCGGAACATTACCTGGCAGAGTTTACCTCACTGTCTCTCTCTCCCCCTCCTTCATCCCTCTCTCCATCTTTCTCTCTCCATGCGACTCCATGTCAGTCTGCACGGGAGTTTGTGTCACAGGAGCTGTGAGCCAGGTAGCTTCTACAGCCGAGAGCGCAAGGAGTGCGAGGCCTGTGACGGAGCGTGTGCCTCCTGCACAGGTAAGAGAAGTGTGTCTGCACCACATGATGGAACGTTCTGATGACGGAACGTTTTTCCATCATCAGAATGTAAGAGAATTGCGTCTGAACCACATGATGGAACGTTCTGACGATGGAGCATTCTGATGATAGAACGTTCTAATGATAGAATTTTCTGATGATGGAACATTCTGATGATGGAACATTTTGATGATGGAAAGTTCTAATGATGGAATGTTCTCATGATGGGACATTCTGATGATGAAACGTTCTGATAAGGAAACATTCTGATGATGGGACATTCTGATGATGGAAAGTTCTGAGGGTGGAAGATTCCGATGATGGAACATTCTGATGACAGAACGTCCTGTCCCTGACACACGTACGCACTGTTTAATGCAGTGAAATAGGAGACGGGTGTTGCTTTCTCAGGTTCAGGCAAGGGGGAGTGTACCACGTGTGCAGAGGGCTTCCTGTTGGAGGACCGGATGTGTGTGCCCTCCTGCAGCAACGGATTCTACCCTGTAATGCATCTGGGCACCTGCAACAGGTCAGGCAGTTTCCCAGAAACTTACCTTAAACACATCATTCACTGGGAATGAATCCAAAAACTTTGAAACTGGAATTTAGAAGTGTTTTAATGGCAAAGTGTGAAAAGAAATCGAATAGAAATGAGGAAGTAGAAATAGTTTTTTGCAGCGTTGACCACTTCATAGCCTTCATACAACATGGCCCAAAATACATTGCAGACTGAGTATTCATTCTAATTAAATTTAATGTTTCAGAAGAACAGAATAGTTGACTGGGGCCACTAGTTGAACAGAATGCTATGTAGTGTGAGCAAAACATTTATCGTGATTTACAAATCAATAGACTCCCTTAGCACAAAATGGCCTTGCTCACATTAAAACTACAATTTTAAAATGCACATTATTAAAAATAATAGAGAAATTTTTGCCTGTTTTATGAGGCATGGGGTTCTACATGCGGTTAAAGTCAACCTGGCTGTGATGTGTTTCTGTCCAGGTGTGACCCCAGCTGCCTGACCTGTGTGGACCCCAGGGGAACCTGCAGCAGCTGTGTGAGTGGACTGACGCTGCAGTCGGGGACCTGTGTCCATATCAGTGACTGTAGAGATGGTGAGTGAGCGCCTCTTGTGGGCGGAGGTGTACATGAACCCGGTTTCAGTGTTAAATTTACATTTAGGCATTTTGCACTTATCCAGAGTGATTTATACTAATTCATTTTTTGCATACAATCCATTTATTCAGCAGGATATTTTATATTAACTACTGAGGTTAAGTGCCTTGCTCAAGGGTACAACCGCAATGCTGCACCTGGCAATGTAACTTACAATCTTTGAGTTATAAGCCCAGCCCCCCTTATAAAAAAAAACTCACAAAAATCACATGTGAACACCCAACATGTGAATAGTACACATGTGAACTATTAAAATAATCCAACTTATAATATGAAAGCAAGAAAAAGTAACCTATGCTATTTCAAGACACACGTTTTGTTTTCACATGTAAAAATTGTAGTTCACTTTTGAAAAAGTCAGTCATAAGAACCATAGCTGTTATACCACACAGCCTTTTCCAGAGGAGTTCACACAGTTGCACAGGCTTTTAGCAGAGTAGCTTGTGCTGCTAATAATCTTCACATCTACAGTACATTTCATGGGAGATATGGCAGCACCTGCAAATCATTCACTCATGTTGGCTAATCATTCACTGTTCAAGTGGTCACATTCTGGTCTAAACAGGAGCTTCATTTGAGTACCGTCTCTCCCTGATTTAATACATGATTTTCAGACCCAAAACCCTTGAGGCAGCTAGCACTGCTGGTGTTTTTTTCTTCCTGGTAGCCAACTGATCCATTAATGCCAATGAATGGAAAGAGATTTAAAGGGGCAGTTCACCCAAAAATGACATTAAAGTGTTTCCACTTAATAAAAGTTCTTACTGTCTTACTATCCAAATCATTTCACTGAGATTTGAAAAGTTTTTTAGATTTGAAAGGTTTTCTAGATGCAGTTCACAGTGATACTACAGACCCCTATTGACCCATATTTTTTGTGACACTCAGTCCTCCAAAACTTTTCATCGGAAAAACTCAAAAGCAGGAAAATCTCTTTCCAAATATAATGCCACAAGTGTTACAGTCCACGTACCCGAGGCCGTGTTCTGTGTATGTTCATGAGATAGCGTGGTGTTATATTTGGAAAGAGACGTTGCCGTTGTGTTTACCAAATGTACATTTTCAGTGCATTGAGCCCCATAAAAATGAGAGGTCAAGAGAGGTCCGTTGTATCACGGTGAACTGCATGAAGAAAACAATCTAATCTAAAAAAAAACTCTCAGCAAAACTATCTGGATGGATAGGCTGTACTCTGGGTAACTGGGAACATACTTTAATTTCATTTTTGGGTGAACTGCCCCTTTAATGCACCCGGGGTCCCGGGAGTAAATCCGTCCTCATTGGAGGGGAGGAATTAAAGCCGGCAGCACTAGATCTGAAGATCCCTGCAGTGAGGTGTTGTGACTGCTTGTTGCTCGCATGACTCGTTTATCAGGAGAATATCAGGACGAGTCCGGAGGGTGTCGCCTGTGTGACCTCACCTGTCGCCAGTGCAAAGGCCCCGAAAGCTGGGACTGTATCAGCTGCACACCTGGCAGGTGAGACCATAAACCAATCAATCAATCAATCAATCAATCAATCAATCAGTCAATCAGTCAAATAGTCATTCAGTAAATGGTGGTATGTCTGTAATGGGAGAAGGTTGGCAGGGTTGTTAATGAAAAAGGGCTGTTGAAAGAAGGTCCATTTTATTTGAACCGTTCTGATGCAGAATTCTGTTCTGAGACGCTGAATGAGGGCATGTGTTTTGATGACTTCATTCATGGCGTGCTATTTCTGTGCATCTTTTAGAACGGAACAGAACTACAGCCTCTTAAGTGTGTGAGTCATTTCAGTGAAGGGAGAAGGGGGGTGGTGAAAATATCAAAAAAGCAAACACTTTGAAACAGGAACCAAGTGAGAGATATTTTTGTTTTGTTTCTTATTTTTTCTTATTTAATTCTTTATCTAGTTCTATTAAAACCATCATTACTGTAGTGTATACTATTAATATATAGGTTGATATATATGGAGGGGATGGGCTAAGTGGCCTGTTCATATCTGCAAATGATGTCTTATTCTGTCTTGATGTTATATTGTTCTGTTTCCTGTTGTTCTAGTGTTCTGTGTCCCGATGTTCCATTGCTCTGTTTCCTGGTGTTCTATTGTTCTGTGTCTTGATGTTCTATTGCTCTGTTTATTGTTGTTCTAGTGTTCTGTGTCCTGTTGTTCTATTGTTCTGTTTCCTGATGTTTTGTTGTTTTGTGTCCTGATTTCTATTGCTCTGTTTCCTTTTGTTCTGTTGTTCTGTTTCCTTATGTTCTATTGCTCTGTTTCCTGATGTTGTATTGATGTAATCTCTCAGGGCCCTGGAGGAGGGTCGCTGTGACACCGGCTGCTCTCCGGGGAAATACGCATCGGAGGGGCAGTGCCAGCTCTGTGACCTCACTTGTGGGGAGTGCTCAGGCGGGGGCCCAGAAAACTGCACCTCCTGTGAAAAAGGTGCGGTCCTGCCAAGTGCCATCGCAGTAACCCTAACCAATCACTCGACGCTCCGAACGCATCCCGTTCTTCAGTAACGAGCGTCCTGCGTGTTTCCAGATAAGTCTGGGGCGGAGCGGTTCCTTTTCCGCGGTCGGTGCGTGGACGTCTGCCCGGAGCGCCACTTCCGGTCCGAGGGGCGGACCTGTGACCCCTGTCCCGAGAACTGCGGGGCGTGCAGCGGCCCCAACTGGTGCCTCAGCTGTAACTCCTCCTCCTACCGTCTCAGTGATGGAGTGTGTACGCGTCTGGAGTGCGGAGAAGGTGAGTCGGCTCAAGAGGCACAGTACAACTGTGTACAGGTGTAGCGCCCTAGATCGGACATTACAGCTTGGTTAAATGCTCAATTCCGATTGGTCTAGTGGATGAGGGTTTTCCTATAGGCTTCCTGGATAAACACTATCACACCTGGGTATGGCAAAAGTGATCTCATAACCATTCAAAATGAACGTGCAAGCCAGCGTTCTGTTTCGAAAGAAAATTCTATTTACAGCTGAAAATAATGAGTGGCAAGTACAACGTACAACATTGCGCTGCGACAGATTTGTTTAACTGAATTTGAATGTTGAATTATTTCTGTCGCACGTAGCAGTGGTATAAATGGAATAGCCCACTCAGGGGTGTGGGGATACTGAAAACTAACCGCTTCGGGTGGTTAACGGTCCCTTTGGCTTTGCTTGAGGGCCCCATCACTGCGCCTATCGTGGGTTCATATCCATCCGCCTGCACTGTAGTGAGGTGGTGTGTTTGTTGGTAGCTCTGTGTAACCTTCTGCTCTCTCTCTCTCTAGGGGAGGTGGAGGACCCGGAGTATGGGGAGTGTATGGTGTGTGAAGAGGGGTGTAGGAAGTGTGTTCTATGTAAGCCTCACTTTCTTCCTTTCTCACTGTAATTGGACGGTTCTGATTTAATCTCCTCTGTAATTGGATGGCTCTCGGTTAATCCGCTCTGCGATTGGATGATTCTGATCTCCCCTCCAGATAACCCTCGCCACTGCCTGTCCTGCACAGAGGGCTTTTATCAGTGAGTTTATCGTGCTTTTCGTGACACACCTGTCTTTTTTTCTCTATGAACTCTCTAATTTTCCTTCTGTTTTGCTTTCACCTGTTCACTACTCCTCAGGCCCACCTTTAGGGACAAGACCTGCACTTGCAGTGGTTATTTTTGGCCTTTAAGTCTGTTTGTGTCCAGCAGCCATTTTACTGTGTTGTGCAGCAGTATTACTGTGCCACGTCCCTGTTAGTTATGCATTGTCGCTCCATGTTGTGTATGAGGAATGAAAATTTTGTGTGTCGGTATGCAAGATTAATGTTTCCATGCCCGTGTGTATAATGTGGGCGGCACGGTGGTGCAGTGGGTAGGCTGATAGCAAGAAGGTCCTGGGTTCGAACGTTGGCCTAGGCCTTTCTGTGTGGAGTTTGCATGTTCTCCCCTGTGTCCATGTGGGTTTCCTCCCGAAGTCCAAAGACAGGTAGTTAGACTCTAAATTGCCTGCAGGTAAGAGTGTGTGAGTGAATGGTGTGTGTCCTGCAATTGATTGGCGACCTGTTCACCGCTTGCCCAACGCACACTGCGATAGGCTCCAGCACCCCCTGTGACGCTGACCAGGAATAAGTGGGTATAGATGATGGAAGTGTATAATGTGTCCCGGTCTTGTCTGGCTTTTCTGTTTTAGGCCTGTCTTATTGTGTTCTGTGCATTTGTAGTAGTTTGTTCAGTTTGACTGCTTGAGTCTGAGTGGATGTGTGTGTGTGTGTGTGTGTGTGTGTGTGTACTCCGTGTGCAGGTTCCAGGACAGCTGCTATAAGACCTGTCCTGCTAAGACGTACAGCGTAGAGGACGAGATGACATGCGTGAGATGCCCTGAGACCTGCGTCAGCTGTGACGTGGAGGAGTGCTTCTGGTGCGAGGCCGACCTCTTCCTGTCAGGTCAGGGCTGATGCGTATGTGTGTATGAAAATGTGCATGCGTGTGTTTGTGCTCCTATAGGTGTGTGTGTGTGGGCGTGTGTGTGTGTGTGTATGAAAATGTGTAATGGTGTGTTTGTGCTCCTGTAGGTGTGTGTGTGTATATGAAAATGTGTAATGGTGTGTTTGTGCTCCTATAGGTGTGTGTGTGTGTGTATATGAAAATGTGTAATGGTGTGTTTGTGCTCCTATAGGTGTGTGTGTGTGTGTATATGAAAATGTGTAATGGTGTGTTTGTGCTGCTATAGGTATTGTGTGTGTGTGTGTGCGTGTGGGTGTGTGTGTGTGTGTGTGTATGTATGCGTGTGATGGTAATGGCATGTGTTCTATTGCAGATGGCCAGTGCGTAGAGCAGTGTGAGGAAGGTTACTATGGCGATGAGGAAAGCCAGGAGTGTGAGCGTTGTCATGACGACTGCAAGACATGCAGCGGCCCTGATGAAGATGACTGTGACTCTTGTGAGGAGGAGGAGCAGCTTGCTGGTGGGGAATGTGTGAGAGAGCAGGACCCCTGTCCCAGGAACAGCTTCCTCAATGGTGACCTATCACACGCCCACATGATGCACACAGTTACACAACACACACACACACACACACACACACACACCCTCATAATGCAGACGGTTACACAATACAACACACACACACACACACACACACACACATGCAACACACATACACACAACACCACACACACACACATATATACACACACACACACTCACACACGCATACATCTATACCAACCCAAACACACACACACATACATACCACTATACCAACACAAACGCACACACACACACTTTTCCATACTGTCATAATTGCGTCATAGAGCAGCTGTAGCTGACTCTGTCTGGGTTTCTATCCTGGCAGATGAAGGTGAGTGTGAGTCATGTCACTCCTCATGTGAGTCCTGTTGGGGGAATGAGAGGAACCAGTGCAGCACATGTGGAAGAGGTGAGTGACTCCTCTCTGACTCCTGTCTGACTCCTCTCTGACTCCCCAGTGTGACTCCTCTCTGACTCCTCTCTGACTCCCCTGTGTGACTCCTCTCTGACTCCCCTGTGTGACTCCTCTCTGACTCCTCTCTGATTCTCCAGTGTGACTCCTCTCTGACTCCCCTGTCTGACTCCTCTCTGTGACTCCCCGTGTGACTCCTCTCTGACTCCCCTGTGTGACTCCTCTCTGACTCCTGTCTGACTCCTCTCTGATTCTCCAGTGTGACTCCTCTCTGACTCCTCCCTGACTCCCCTGTCTGACTCTGCTCTGTGACTCCAGGCAGGTTCCTAACTGCGCAGCAGACCTGCATGGGCAAGTGCCCGGCGGGCAGTTTTGGGGGTGGAGCCAGCAGACGCTGTGAGCCGTGCCCTCCTGGATGCGCCCTGTGTGCGGAGACGGGCGCGTGCCTCAGGTGCCACTCCGGGCACAGGGATCCCCTGTACCTGCAGGAGGGGCATTGCGTCCGCCAGTGTCAAAGGTTCGAGAGTTTCATCAATCTCAGCCAGCCTGTTTGGAGGGATTTGTGTGTTATAACCGTGTGTTATAATTCGTGTAAAAAGGGTTTTGAAGCCTGAGAAGTGCAGTTTGCGGGCACCGCCATGTACTAATTGGAGCCAGAGACTGCGCAGTAAGGATATGAAGTCCAGTCGTCCATTAAGCGCATGAGATACAGTGACTCGGTAGTGATGTAAAATGTCCCTGATTCATCCACAAAATATTACCGATTTGTCCAAATAACACAATAACTGCATATGGGACGATGAAAAAACACGTATTGCGACTACTTTTTCTTGTGGAAAAAAATAATCGACTTCATATTTTGACTGTATTGTTGGCGTTGACTTACATTAAAACGAGTGGCTGAAACACCCATACTGGAACCAACTTCAGTAGCGCTAGCGAGCAACGTCTTTCAACAACACCAGGAAGTGAGCTTCAGAAACGCAGCCCTGGTTTTGGCCTCTTGGTTTTAACGGCCTGTTTTTCCTCTGGTTCCCTCCCTGTCCCTCTGTGCAGGGGGTACCCCGCGGGGCAGGTGTGTCTGAGCTGTGCGTCGGCCTGCTCGTCCTGCGAGGGCAACGCCACGCGCTGCCTCAGCTGCGCAGAGCCCTTCGTCCTCCACCGACACCGCTGCGCAGAGGACTGCCCCCCCGGGCACCTCCCCAGGGAGGGGCGCTGCCACCCCTGCCCCCCTGCCTGCCGCCGCTGCGCCGCCGACGACCTGTGTGAGGGTGAGCGCCAGCTTTCTCTCTCTCTCCCTCCCTTCATCCCTCTCTCCCTCTTTCTCCTCATCTCTCTCTCTCTCTCTCCCACACTCTCTTCATCTCTCTCTCCCACACTCTCCTCATATCTCTCTCCCACTTTCTCCTTATCTCTCTCTCTCTCCCACTTTCTCCTCATCTCTCTCTCTCTGTGTCCCAATTTCTCCTCATATCTTTCTCTCTCTCCCTCCCTTCATCCCTCTCTCCCACTTTCTCCTCATCTCTCTCTCTCTCTCTCTCCCACTTTCTCCTCATATATCTCTCTCTCCCACACTCTCCTCATCTTTCTCCCACTTTTTCCTCATCTCTCTCTCTCTGTCCCACTTTCTCCTCATCTCTCTCTCGCTCTGTCCCACTTTCTCCTCACCTCTCTCTCTCTCTCCCACTTTCTCCTCATCTCTCTCTCGCTCTGTCCCACTTTCTCCTCACCTCTCTCTCTCTCTCTCCCACTTTCTCCTCATCTCTCTCTCGCTCTGTCCCACTTTGTCCTCACCTCTCTCTCTCTCTCCCACTTTCTCCTCATGTCTCTCTCTCTCTCTCTCTCTCTCTCTCTCTGTAGAGTGTGAGGAGTCTCATGTCCTCTATGAGGGAGACTGTGTGGAGGACTGCCCCGCTGGATTTTACCGGAATGTGGAAGAGAAGGCTTGCGTGCGATGTGCCGAGTCAGAGCAGAGTCAGTGCCGGTCGTGTGCCGAACCAGGAAGTGTGTGGTACGATGGAGAATGCCTGAGCGACTGTCCTAGCAACACTTACAACGATGTGCACACCGGGGAGTGCAAGGGTATGTATACAGACTGCTCACTGACTCTGTGTGAATGAGTCCCTGCTCATTAACTCTGTGTGAATGAGTCAAAGCACTATGAATCTGTGTGAAGGAGTCCACTACTCACTAATTCTGTGTGAAGGAGTCAGTGCTCTCTGACTCTCTGTGAATGAGTCACTGCTGTCTGATTCAGTGTGAATGAGTCAGTGCTGTCTGACTTAGTGAATGAGTCACTGCTCTCTGGCTCTGTGTGGATGAGTCACTGCTCTCTGACTGTGTGAATTAGTCAGTGCTCTCTGACTCTGTGTGAATGAGTCAGTGCTCTCTGCATGTGTGAATTAGCCAGTACTCTCTGGCTCTGTGTGAATGAGTCAGTGCTCTCTGACTCTCTGTGAATGAGTCACTGCTGTCTGATTCAGTGAATGAGTCACTGCTCTCTGGCTCTGTGTGGATGAGTCACTGCTCTCTGACTGTGTGAATTAGTCAGTGCTCTCTGACTCTGTGTGAATGAGTCAGTGCTCTCTGCATGTGTGAATTAGCCAGTACTCTCTGGCTCTGTGTGAATGAGTCAGTGCTCTCTGACTCTGTGTGAATGAGTCACTGCTCATTGGCTCTGTGTGAATGAGTCACTGCTCATTGATTCAGTGTGAATGAGTCAGTGCTCTCTGACTCTGTGTGTGCAGATTGTGAGGACTCCTGCCTGACCTGTGTGGGCCCGGGTGCGAGCCAGTGCAGCAGCTGCAGGGAGGGGCTGACGTTGGACGGTGAGGGCCGCTGCGTGCCCGTGCCAGCCTGCCCCCCTCCATCCTACAGGGACCCGCAGGGGCGCTGCCAGCCCTGCCATAGCCACTGTGCCCACTGCTCCGGGCCCGGCAAGCTCAGCTGCCTGAGCTGCAACCGCAACCACTTCCTCCTGAGTGAGTCGGCGGCTCTGCCCTCAGACCGCGTTTCAAACGCTGGTCACATGGACCGCAGTGTGTATCTTACTCTGATAGCAGGGCGCAGTATGTCTGCTGGTCCAGGTATGTCATAGTGCTCTGTGTGTGTGTGTGTGTGTGTGCATGTGTGTGTGTGTGTGTGTGTGTTCTCAGACGGGAGCTGTTTGGATGACTGTCCCGTGGGATTCTTCAGAGACGCGCAGCTCTGGCGCTGTGAACCGTGTCACCCCTCCTGCCGCTCCTGCATGGGGAGGCTCAGCCAGCACTGCCTCACCTGCACACCCCACCTGTTCAGACAGGACAAGCAGTGCGTGGACACCTGCCGGCCCAGGTAGGGCACACAGGCTCATTACAGGTGCACTACAGGCAGAACAGACAATGCATTACAGGTGCATTACATACAGGTAGAACAGACTGGTGCATTACATACAGGTAGAACAGACAGGTGCATTACAGGTAGAACTGACAGGTGCATTACAAGTAGAACACACAGGTGCATTACAGGTAGAGCATTATTTTTGCTGGCATTTACAGTCCATTTACTACCACAAAGTAGCCACAAACTACTCATTTTTATTATCTCCACCGGGCGAGAGCCTGGAGGGGATTATGCATTCGGTCGTGTGTGTTTGTGTGTGTGTTTGTGTGCCTGTCCACAGCTAATCTCGCATACTACTGGGCCGATCAGCCTAATTCTTGTTGTGCATGTTGGCAGCAACCCAAGGACCTGAATTCTCAAATATTTTGCAAATCGGTCAACGACAAGTATTTTATTTGAATTATTTCTATCATTGTCCATTGAAATACATTGAGTGCTAACTCCTCACTCCTCCCAACTGGCCGGTAGGGGCTGCAAGTGATCAACAACTGCTTCCATTTGTAATGAAAGACCAGCGATGTAAAATGTCAATTTCAACGTTAAAATGCCAACAAAATAATCCGCCAACTAACGGGGTACGTTAATGTTTGAATCTGTGGCAATAATTTTGTTGCCATTTTCACTGTGAAACTGATATTTTACATCGCTGGTCTTTTGGAATTGTTCCTGTCCAGATTTGAAACAAAAGTGCCAGACTATAACGTGAACGCTAGCTCTGTCTAACACATCGTGGCTGATATGAATTAAATTAGCTAACATGTCACCACCTTTAGCGTTACTTCACTGAATCAGCGTTTTTTGGGATTTTCAGTGGCAAATGGTAAAAACTTGTAATATTGTATTTGTCTGGTTGCATTGATTGTGTAGCCTCTATTGTTGCATCAGCAAAGCAAACACGCCTGGCGGAGATCTGCACTCTAGTGCCTCTAGAGACAGAAAGATTACCTAACACTGTACTTTAGATTATTTATAGGTGAAGTTTTCTTTTACTGTTACATGTTTATTTACATACATAATCCTGTGTTTTGACTTTTTTCACATTTATGGCTGTGGTAAGGTATGCTTATCTATTTATCAGAAACCGTGTAGATATCCTAATTGGCTGTAAATGTTATTGCAGCTTTAAGCAGGATATGTACCATCATGCCAATGTTCAAGGTTGTCGGCAGGGATCGACAAGCATGATGAGAGACAGACATTGATCGCTCGAAGCTGAAAAATATGCTGAGATATGCACATTCCAGCAGGAGAGTGTACTGTGTAATCACACAGACTGGTACACTGTATTACATAACACGTATGTAATTACATAAGCGCATATATGAGGCCTAGTTTATTATTTTATTGTTTCTGGCGCTTGGAACTTGAGCACAGAGGGTTTTTCGTTGGCGGGGGGACTTCCTGCCTTGTTACTCAGTAGTGGCTTGTGTGCTCGATCCGGCAGCGTTCGTCTGTCTGTGTCAGATGCACCAGCTGTGCAGTTTTCTGGCGCAGTGACTGCACAGGTCAGCTGGGTGAAAAGCAGCAGGGTCTGAGCCTGACTATGCAGGTCTGCGCACACACACAGGCACACACACACACACACACAGACACGCACACACAAGCCTCAACAGCCAGCCAGCACACTCCGCCCGGTCGCCCCGTGTCTGAAAGTGGCCAGGGTCCTCTGCGTTCTCCTCAGTTTCTATGGCAACGCGTCGACGGGGGCCTGCGAGCCCTGCGACCCCAGCTGCGGGGAGTGCTCGGGGGGCGGGGACGCCCGGTGCCTGAGCTGCCCGGACGGACGCCTGTACCTGAGGACGCACGGACGCTGCCGCCCGTCCTGCCCGTCCGGGCACTACCCGGACACCCGCGAGAGAACCTGCGAGAGCTGCCACCCCTCCTGCAGAACCTGCACAGGTACCGGAACCCGGGGAACCGGCACCTCCACGCTCCGAGTTAAACCATACGGCAGGAGAGGCCGCGCTGCATCGTCAGTACAGTCACGGGTACAGGAGAGCTGTTAGGCACAACGTGAAGTATGTGATACAGCACAGCCTCGAGTGCCGTATTGCTTTTATAACACGGCTACAACGTATAGAAACAATGAATTGGTGACACAATATCATTTTGTCATATTTATTTCATAATATACCTGCACGGTCTGAATGGAGAATACTCTTTAATGTGCTATCGGTTTTAGAAGAGTAAGCCCTGTGTTTATTAGTAATTGCTTAGGGTTGTGTTTGTCGTCGATAAGACTGCAGCTTTCTGTTCCTCAGGGGTCAGGAAGCTGACCTTTGCTAAATGCCTAAGCGTAGGAAGCCAGATAAATATTTGCACAGTGTTCTATTTTCCAGCAGTCTTTGCTTTCTTTATAGAGCAGTGTGGATTTTATTGCCTTTCCTGTCGTTTGCACCTGCTCAGTAATGGGAAATGAAAACCTTCATCCATTTGTCTTCATAAAGGGCCGGGGAGCCATTTTAACAGCTGAGAAGCTGAGCTGAGAAGAAGAGCATCTCTGTGCCTCTAGGCCTGTGGTAACCAGCCCTGTTCCTGGAGATTTACCAGCCTGTAGGTTTATCATTCCAACCCTAATTTGGTACATCTGGCTCTACTAATTAGCAGCTCAATAAGATCTCTAGATGTTGAATGAGGTGTGGAATTATTAGAGTTGGAGTGAAAACCTACAGGACGGTAGATCTCCAGGAACAGGGTTGGCTACCACTGCTGTAGGGCATGTCTGTGCCTACAGGGCATCACTCTGTATTTAGGGCATCTTTGTTTGTCAGTGCTGAATCCCAGATTGTCACAGGCTCTGCAGTTTTGGTATGCATGTGTAAAAACTTCTGGCCGCACAGTGCAATGTCAGGCAGCGTGAGGTCATCTGTGATGTCATGTCTCGTCAGATAAAGGACTCATGGCCTGCGATTCATGTCACGGTGGATACAGACTCTCAGGGGGTGTGTGCGAATCCCCTTGCATCACGGGACAATACCCTGTTTCCGAGGTAACTGACAATTATCAGGGGCGACCCTGCTGTACCGAACGCCTCGCAGCAGTTTGTGTAATCCCACGTGTGGCTTCCGGTCTCCAGAGCGCCACCTTGAGGTGCGAGAGATGCGATGCGTCCTGCCTGGCCTGCAGAGGGCCCAGCTCCTACAACTGCACCCTGTGTCCTGCCCTGGACCTCCTGACCACCGAGGGGCGCTGTCTCCCCTGCTGCGGGAATGAGACGCACAACGAGATGCCGGAGTGCTGTAACTGCACGGAGACGCGTGGTAAAAACCCCTCTGTGGTAGCCTGCGCTGAAAGTAGAGACGCATGTTCAGTTTCATTAAACCTGCATGCAGAGAAGTGGTTCCCAACCTTGGTCCTGGGGGCCCCCTGTGTATGCTGGTTGTGCTTTAAAACTTTTAGTTTCGGCGAGCTCCCGAAAATGAATGGGAGTGAATTTGGAACCAGACAACCAGGAGGCTAACGGTCAGCAGGGACGACTGATGTTGCTAGTATTCACGCTATGCAAACACAATGGGGTAAAGCTCCACAAAATTGCTTGTTATACCAAAGAGAAATGTCCCTTTAAGAGGGTATATAATTGCGCTAAACATAAAAAACACCCTATTAAGAAAATTTAGCAGTTTGTTAAAACTGTAGAATTAGAACTGTGGTTGGAACGAAAACCAGCATACACGGGGGTTCCCCAGGACCGAAGTTTGGAACCACTCTTCTGGAGTACACTCCTTTTACATTGTTATATGGGACCGTAAACTGTTCAAGAAACTGTATGGACGTGTCTGTCTGTCTGTCTCCTGAGCCTGACTGCCCTGGTTTCGGCTCTGTCTCCACAGGGCAGTGTGTCCTCAGCACCAACTCCGCCCTCCACAACATGGACGACTCCGCGGGCAGCCCGACGCTCTTCGTCACCGCGTCCATCCTGCTGCTCCTGGGACTGGGGACCATATTCTTCCTCGTCTGGCGGGGGCGCTCCAAGCGTCAGCCCGAGGACGGCGCGCGCGGGTACGAGAAGCTGGGCGGGCCGAGACGCCAGTCCGGCGACGCGGCGGCGATGACTCGCCACCGGGGGCAGCCGCTGGTGGACCTCGCCGAGAGGGACGACGACGACGACGACGAAGACATCGTGTACATGAGCAGGGACGGCACCGTCTACCGCAAGTTCAGATATGGCCAGCCGGGGGACCAGGAGGAAGGGGAGCTGGAGCTGAGCACCAGGAAGTATTCGTTCCCATAACGACAGCGCCATCCCGCTCTCCCGATTTGCTTATTTTTCCTCTTTAACGACAGCCTGGCGGTGCAGCAGTTGGCTTCTCCAGAGCACTTCGGGATTCTGCCTTCAGTTTATTTGCATGGCTGCTTTGGGTGGTCGGTTGTAGTTTTGTTTGCAGACAGATATGGAAATGCGTGTGATGTGATAATGCCATCGTCATTTGCTTATTCAAAAAATAAAACAAACTTAAAGGAAGCTGAGTTTTAAAACATTGAATCAGAGGTGATGTTTATTTCAGCTGAAGTCACAACATGACGGCAGAGCTTTTACATTTAAACGTAACTTAGAAGGCCACTAAGATCAGATCATCACAAATTGCAAATAAGCATTTGATCGGAGTTTACAGACATACTGGAGATGGCTTGACTAATCTGATTGCACACTTGATACAATGATTTTTAATATTACAATAATAAATAAAATAAAATGCAGTGCCATAGGTGCAGCTGTGACTGTAAGCTTTGGTTCCAGGTCTGTTATGAATGGAAGTGTTCAGAGCACTAATGGGTTATAAACTGTCAGCAGAGGTGGGTTTTCAGCCCACGTTTGAAGCAGACCTGGGTCAAATATGAATTTGTTTTGGATTCAAATACTCTTCTACACTTTACTGATCTTGTCTGGTGTATTGGAACCAATGTAATACTCTCAAAAAGTTTAAAAACCCGCCTTCTGGTCATATTGGCAGGCTCAATTACACCAGGCAAGATCAATAGAGCACAGAGAAGTATTTGAATCCAAAACAAATACGTATTTGACCCAGGTCTGGTTTAAAGACAGACGATGGCTCCACAGTCCCGACACTCTGCATGAATCTTTACCAGGGATTTACGTATCTGCCCTGGGGGCGGAATGCTTTCTGATAAATTCAACGATACGCCAAGAGGTGATCAAAAAATTCACTGATAAAATATATTGAGTGGCAGTGCGCCAATCGCCACAATCAAGATAATGAATGGAGTCGTGTACGCGTGCTCCAACGTGAAAAACTGGAGCCAAAGTTACGGTGTTGAGGTTTGATGCTACTCGGGAGCATTCAACAAAATTTAGGATAAACGCACTGATGTTGAGGTTGGATCTTGTTAAAGGCCTGCCATGAGGCCAAATTGTGTGACCTATCACAGGCAAGTTCTATTACCCCATGTATGTAGCATACACATCAAATTTCAATTTTAAAAACGTGCTTTGTGTTTACTCAGGTTCCCTTTGTGTGATATTACTTTTTGTCTAAAGATCTGAAACCATTTAGCGTGACAAATATGCAATAATAGAGGAAATCAGGAAGGGGAAAAATTATTTTTCATGGTACTGTGTATAAAGATTACACAAACCAATTTGCGCTATGAAATCTCTACGAAGTTCCAGCAATTTTAAACAAATCTTTATTTTTTTTAATGCGAGGTTGATTGGGCCAGAACTTTAGCGGTGAAGCCTTGATGTGGACGTCAACAGGATTTCTGAGATTTTTCGTGAAACGGCATGGTCACTTGTACTGACACACCGTTGCTGTTCTTGCACAGAAAATGATTTCTCATTTTTCAAGAGGAGAGTCCAGTTAACCCAATTCAAGTCATATGTGCTGAAGTCAAACTGTCTAGCTTTTTTTGCAAACACTTAGAAACATTCTAAACGGCTGAAAGTCCAAACATGGTGGACTTCCGTTTACTTACCGCAATTCTTTTTTTGAATTATCTTCATGTGCATTGAAATTGTGAAAGCGGTGTCTGCTATATGTTCTGCTGTCAAACCATATTGTTGCAGAAAAAAGAAAATCACAGCTAACGTACGCTACCTGAACATTTCTTTATTCAAAGTAACATTATTTCAACATTCATGCCCGTAGCAGCTAATGCAGTTCTTAGAAAATATTTATGAAATTACATCTCTAGAATCATAACAGGGTCTTAGCTGCAGATTGGATAATGGACACACAATGGCCATCACTTCAGCATAGACACAAACAGATATGCTTTGTTACAAAGCAAATAGATTACACACTATTCAACTTCATTGTGCTTATATTGCTTTTAAAATCAAACGAGAGGTAAACATTGAACAAAGAAAAGCTTGATTGTGAAATATTTGTTATAGTTTTCAAATGATTCGCCACAAAACGTAATAGTTGATATTTGTTGCATGACAATAATTTACTAATGCAGTAGAACAATCCCACAAATTACAGTTTAAATACAAAGTACCATATACAATCCAACAAATTAAGTTCTGCCCCATACACATTAATTAGGTTAATGAAGTGAGGAATGCAGGCCGACAAAATTTCAGACAAACGCGTTCAAATGGCGGTCAGGAGCGCCGCGGGTGCAGGCGGAAATAAGGGAGTTAGCGCTGCCGATGAAGACCTCGGAAGAAGAAAGAGAAGCCCTACCGGTGCGCGACACCTGGGGAACAACAATCCGCAACACCTTCACAGTGCGTCCGTTAGCTATAAATAGTAAGCCCATTTTCCCCCACTGCGGTTATCTACGCGTGATGAACAAGTCACAAAGGAGGGACTGTAAACAGCAGGAGCAGTGGTAACCAACCCTGTTCCTGGAGATCTACCGACCCGCAGGTATTCATTTCAACCATAATGTGGCACAACTGACTGTTAATTAGCAGCTCTCGTTAGCAGCAAAGATCTCTAGCTGTTGAATGAGGTGCGCTTTGTTAGGGTCAGAGTGAAAACCTTACGGACGGTAGATCTCCAGGAGCAGGGTCGGTTACCACTGCAGTAGAGGAATGTGTTCCCTGGGACAGATGTACGTAATAAACTCAACACTACAGCTGCCAAGCTAATGCTAAGACTAAACGTTCGAGTGCAGGCTCGGCTGACCGTGACAGTCTCTCTGCCGGAATACAAGCTCAGCTCAGTCATTTAGTCTCTCAGTCATACAAACTCTACTCTTCTGCTCGTTGGGTTCTTGTTGTGTTCTCGGTCGAGCGGAATTTGTTTTTAGTTCTGCGGGTAGTTGCTGATTTCTTAGGTCTGTGGGTAGTGGTGTGCTTGGTACAGTGGTTAGTGGGTCATGTTTGGTTGAACCAACCACAGAACCACCCGGACATGAAGGTCCACTCCGGGGCCGGTAGCCGCTTCGGTCAGTGGCCGTTCAGTATGTGGTCTGTCGTCGGTATGAAAAAGTCGTCCCTCAGTTTTCTGCATTCGTGAGAGTCCAGCCTCCTCTTGGCCTCCTCAATGTCGCTGTGGATCGCTGTGACCAGGGACTCTACGCACAGCAGAAAGTCATATAGTCAGCGCCACACTTCACATGCATGAGAGTACGGTTGTGTGTGTGTGTGTGTGTGTGTGTGTGTGTAAAAATACAGTACAGCCTGTAAATACAC
Source organism: Anguilla anguilla (assembly GCF_013347855.1). Lineage (NCBI taxonomy): Eukaryota > Metazoa > Chordata > Actinopteri > Anguilliformes > Anguillidae > Anguilla > Anguilla anguilla. The sequence continues at coordinate 26,437,382 of NC_049214.1, forward strand.
AAGTACACAACCTGTAAGTGGCAACTTTTGTTGTTTTGGCTCTGTACTCCAGCACATTGGATTTGAAATGAAACAATGAATATGAGGGTAAAGTGCAGACCGTCAGCTTTGATCTGAGGGAATTTACATCCATATCTAGTGAACCACGTAGGAATTACAGACCTTTTTATACATTGACCCCCATTTTAGGGCACCAAAGTTAATTGGACAAATTGATAATCTTAGTCATATTTAGAACTTGGCTGCAAATCCTTTGCATTCGATGACCAATTGAAATCAGTGACCCACAGACATCAACAGACATTCAGTTTTTTCTCTGGTAATGCTCTATCAGGCCTGTTCGAAGCCATTTTCAGTTCCCTGTTAGTTTTGGGGGATTTTTTCCTTTAGTCTTGTCTTCAGAAAGTGAAACGTACGCTCCGTCAGATTCAGGTCAGGTGGTCGACTCAGCGAGCCAACGACATTCCACTTCTGGGCCCTGAAAAAACTCCTTGTTTGCTTTAACGGCGATTTTGGGTCATTGTCCTACTGCAAGGTGCAGCACCGTCCAATGGGCCTCAGGAGTCTGATGTGACGCAGAGAAAGACCTTTACCCATACATGGATTTCCGGATCGAAGGAGAATTTCTCCATGGGGAAAATGAATGGGAGTTTCACATAACCGTCCCTGTCACAGTCTGTGATTTAAACCAACGTTTAAAACTTGGCCATTTTTATCTGCACACGGTTCTCTCTTAAATGGCGCTGGATCCACTGAATTCCGATGCCACTTCCCCAACAGAAATAATTACTTTGCTAACGGCAAGCTAACGCTGCTGCAAATGTTATTTACATCACAGCTAGCATGGCAGCTTTTCAAACTGGAGAAAACCATCATTATCCAGCAAGGAAGCGGTGTACTCACGAGAACAGCCACAATAACAATAAAGATACTTACAGCGGTATATACAACTGCAAAAAAACATAATATATTAAACTAACGGGTAACAGCTTGACACATATATGCCTACATCCTGGTGAGTGTTCTTGATCGGTTCAACAGTTGAGAAGGGGTTCTTCTTCTGACAGTATTGTTTGGTCATCCATGGTCGACCAGGTTGTTTGCTATTGCTGAGCTCACCGGTGTGTTCTTGCTTCTTAATGTACCCATTGATATGACACATCTGGTGTTTCAGCTATGTCGGATCAATTTATTCAGATTTTTCCACACCATAATGGCCTGCTTTACTGGTATTGAGACATCTCGCCCTCATGCTCAGTCAATAGCAACCGACTCAAAATGCAAATTACACACCCAAAATCAGTTCTAGACCTTTCGTTAGCTTTCTCGCCACATTAACAAATGATGCAACAACACGCAGCTGGCCAAGAAACAGCTGAGCAGGTTTTGCTCTCCCAAAGTGGGGCGACTATGCGTAGAACAAGCTACATATGAATGTACATAGCCACAAATGAATGCTGACAGTCCGCACTTTAACCTCATATTCATCATTTCATCTCAAATCCAATGTGCTGGAGTACTGAGCCAAATGAACAAAAATTGTGTCACAGTCAAAAAACTTACAGAGTGCATTTATACATACAGACGCGATTTAGACTGACCTAGTGAGTTGAAGCTCCTTTCTGGGCGGATGTAGCCCAATATAAGGACATTCAGGACTTTTCCATAGAAATCCTCCTTAAATTTATGAATTAGGTGCACCTCCTGCAACACATTACCCATAGAACCAAGAACACATTATTCACAAAACAAAAAAAAGGAGAGAAAAAAAACCATTTCGATACCAACAGAACCAAAAATACAATATCTACAGAGCGAAACACATAACCACCCACAGATCCAAAAGCACAGCACTAATGCAGAACCAAAAACATCTCAACTGCCAATGTCAGTGTGTGTGAAACTTAAAGCAAGTGCGATGACAATCGGTGTGCGTGTGAGTGTGCGTGTTTGCGAGAGAGAGAGTTCACTTGTGCATCCGTACATATGCGTGTAAGTACATACATGCGTATGTGTGTACGTGGGTGTGTGAGAGGGTTCGTTACCATGGATTTCTTGGTATTCTTGTAGAAGGGGTTCCAGCCAATGCTCATAACCATCTTGTGCACTTCCCCGGCCCCCACGCTCGCCCAACCGAAGTACACCCCGGTGCTGATGTCTGCAGGAAGGCGCTCCACCACCGAGTCAGGGAAGTTTGCTGGAGGATAGCGACAGTAAACACCAAGTTGGTAGTGACACAATTTCATCTCGCATGAGCAATTTTGTGGAGTACCTAACTGTGTACCAATTGTCAAGGAAATTAAGTGTTCCATAAGTGGCCCATGAGCGTAAATCAGGTGTCCCGTGACTGGCCTACGTAAGCAAGCGATTGTCAAAATGTCCCAGACAGTTATCTGTAACGCTGCTTCACGAAGGCAGTTATTCTTCAGATGCGAATGATATTAGTTTTGTTCCGCCCCATGATAGAAGTATCGCCACAAGATCTGCACATAGCAGTAATACAGGTTAACACAAATTATAGGTTATTTACGTCAATTTATTTAATTGCTATGGATTATTTATGAATGAAACAAGAACGGTAGTGCTAGCCAGCAAGCTCGGGTTTCCTTTAAGCCAGTAGGTAACTTGATAAACCATCTCTCTTTAAAATGAGATTAACGTAGTTTTGCAAAAGCACAATTCCCAGTTAGACCACTCAATATTTGTCGTAAGGTTGCGTAACACTCATTTAGTGACCGATTTAGCAGCAACGTTAGCAAGTCAAATTAATGTTAAATTACACTTTCGCTACGAGTATTTTGCCTGCTTCTAGTGACGTTAGACCAGTAAAGCCAGAATGGTTCATTTCAGTAGTTATTAGCTGTAGTGTCATCGCTAAAGATCAGAGACCGACCCGTTTAGTTAGATTATTTTACCAACTAAAATCGAGAAACACCGGCTAGCAGCAGTTAGCTGGAAGTGCCGACTGAACTAGCGACACAAGTTTGTCACTCAGGTAAAGTTAGCTCGCTATAATCACTCAAATCTGTCTTTACCTGTCGGGATCCCAAGTTCCTTACTCCCTCTACCGAAGCCTCGAACGACCTTTCCCCGAGAGAAGAAGGGCAGAGTCTTCATATTACCAAGGCTACACAGTCAATGTGGTAACAACGAAAACTCGTCGCCAACTTGAATTAGCTAGCTGACTACCAGAATTGTTTCTGGGTTTCCGTTAGTATCGTCGTTTGTCAGGTGATTTCTAGCACCAGCACTTAAATATAGTTTTCTAGTATATTAACTGTCGAATATTACTTCCGTTTTACTTCAAATTCACGGGTTTAAGAAAATAGCTAGCTAGCTGCAGGGTTAGCGAGAAGTCCCTACACTGATTGGCAATGTCCGGGTATTCTGGGAACTTCGGCTACGTTACGTCAAATTTATTTACTGACGTAGATCTGCGTCACGGGCTATGCAGACGCAGAAGCATCCTGGGCAGTTTGGTTATTCTGTGTTTCAATAAGATACAGTAACATTTGAATTTACATATTGCTGTACTTACCTGCTTTAACCTGTATTTTGTAATTTCTACCAATAATTTTTTTTTTTTTAAATCCTGGGCAGTTTGGTATAACAACAATAAGACAGCTGGAAAAGATTACGACGTCGTATCTAGTTACAGACAAAACAATAGCTACAGGACAATGTCAATGTAGTTACAACGTGAGAGATAAATGAAATAGGATCTACTTGATCATAAATAAAATGGTCAACCAAGGACCACTCTCTGAGGCAGTGGTTCCCACTCCTGTTCCTACAGGTTTTCATCTCAAAAAACGTTTTCGGAATACAAAAATGGCAGGTTACTCACGCATACAAAGCACTGCATATCAGTCTTTAATTAAAAACTTGTTTAAAAAAATGAGGCCAAGTTACAACAATATTTGTTATCTTAGCTCGTACAAATGAAACCAGCTTTATTTCAAATCAATGCTGCCCAACGTTTCCTAAAATACATATTCCCCACAAACCTCTACTATATTTATTCGTGAGTAGCCATGAGTAAACTTATTTTAAACATGGGTATACAATTATTAACACTGTTTAATCATTTCAGAACATTACTATATTATTATATAGAGAATATATTTGTAATAAATCCATTATAAATACATGGACGTATGTTAAAACGTAGTTACCATATATTTCTGTGTATAATGTTTCCATATCTACCACTGTCAAGGCTGCACAGCTGTAGGCCTACCTACATGTTTTTTGGCAGAAAATATTTGCCTGTCCATTACTAATTCAAAAATATGACTTGTTTAACCTGAGAAAAAAGCTCATTTGTGACATGGTTATAAAATAGCCCACTGACTTCCATTCAAATAAAATTACTGTACTTTGCATTCCTTTCTCTGCACTACCAACAGAAAATCGAGCATGTCGCCACTCTTCGACTCTTTAGTTCAGTGGTTCTCAACCTCGGTCCTGGGGGCCCACTGTGTATGCTGGTTTTCGTTCCAACCACAATTGCAATCTCAGAATTTTAACAAGCTGTCCATTTTTCTTAATTAGGTGTTTTTAATGTTAGGAGGAATTATTTACCCTCTTAAGCCACATTATGTCAGAAATTGCTATGCATGGCATGAAGAATAAAATCCCATTGTGTTATTGTGTTGCTTTTTAAGTGATTGCAAACAATCACTTAAAAAGAGGTAACATTTTTAACAGATCAAATTAACGAGGGGAATTAATAGGCTCCTAATTAGGTTGCTGAACACGCGTTTAAGTGCTTTAAGTTCCCTTAATCTAATTAGCACAATACAGGTTTGACTCGTTATCATTTTTTTTGTTTTTGAATTCTTCGTTATCTATCAAATGATTATATTTAGTGGCCAGGTGAGGTGTCCACACTTTCCCCAATTAGGAACCTGTTGATTTGCTTCAGTCTTTATTTTGATTAGTTAAAAAGTTTTTTTAACCTCTATACGTAATTGTCTACAATATAGCACAATGTGAATATGGGACTTTTATTCTTTATGGCATGCATAGCTATTTCTGACACAAGGTGGCTTAAGTGGGCAAATAATTCCTCTGACATGAGAAGCACCTAATTAAGGAAAAATAATAGCTTGTTACAATTCCGGGGTTGCAATTGTGGTTGGAACGAAAACCAGTATGCACAGTGGGCCCCCAGGACCGAGGTTGAGAACCACTGCTCTAGTTGACAAATCCCAGAGGTGGAAAGTCCAGGGGTCAGAGAGCCAAAGTCTCCCCATGTGTTTCTTCCACCCATGAACTCAGCCAGCTGATTTCACTAATTAGTTCTACCACCTGGCCAAATAATTGTGCTAATCAGAAAATCCAGGTGATTGGACCAAAACACTGGGGAGGTCTTTACATTTCTGAAACTGGATTTTCCACCACTTATTTATGCTCTGACCTAGCCCTGTGCCCTCTTCTTAGTTTCATTTGATGTTTGGCGATTATTAATATATTTTGTATGTATCACACCATCTGCTGTGCTTGAATACTGATTAGAGACCACATCAAATCACTAAATTGAAATCAGCAGCCGTGGTAAAGGGGAAATCACGCATATTAAACCGATTATTTGCCAAGGCAAACCATATAGTAATGCAGTAAAATAATCAGAGCAAAAACAACCATTTATGTAACAAGACATTTATTGAAACCGTTTACATTATTATATACTACATTTCTATACCGACTGCTGGAAAACGTCTCATCTTCAGTGTACATCCTACTTGAGACTGAAAAAAACAATGTTGATACTATAAAAATAAAAAGATAGTTTAAAATCTGCATACAGGATTCAAATATTGTGCTTTATATTTTATATTTTGCATGCATTACATGCCATTTCCTGTTTTGTGCAAGGAATAGGACAGGTTTGGACCCTGGTGACCAGTGAGCAGACAGACAGACAGATTTTAATGAGGAAAGCCAGGGGAAGCAAGGGGAGACCTCTTCTTTTTTAAAGGACCTATCGCAAGCATTGTACCAAACAATTCGCCTATTTTTGTAACTATTTCTTATTTAATAAGTGTCCTTACTTCTTTGCTGGTTGTGTCTGTCAAGACACGGCTGTGTGCCGCCCAAACCTTCACACCAAGAACACTGCAGCTGAAACACGCGCTCACCTCTAACGCACTCACCCATGAGCCACATTTTGCACCCTGCAAGCCACTCTGTGCTACAGGAGTGCTAGCACATAAATAAGTTTATCTCTCACTGAACTGACAACGACTGTGAACCTGTGGGAGGCTGGCATGTTGCTGGTATAGGAGCTATTGCAGTGGTCACGTGAGGAGCCCTGATCAACTGAAACCACCCTACCCTGGGCAGAACAGAGCCAACCATGTCACAATAGTATCCGGGTCACAGTCAGCAAGTGGTATGACCCAGGGTCAGAGATCAAACAACACCGTCTCAGGGCTTACAAATCTAACAAAATCTTAAAATCTTAGTCTTAGAAGCATAATAGGTTACATATTGAGAAAGATTCTATATTTTTTTTGCAGAATTTAGAGTGTTCTATGAATCCAAAATAGTTAAAACACTGAGTATGATTTATTGCATTATACCGAGAAAACATGAAACACTGAATATGATTTCTGTCCAAATCTGAACAGAAAGAGAGGGGAAGAAGGCTGCCATGAGGTTGTGGAATGCAGGTCACCTGAGTCCAACAGCATACAGGTGCATACAGAGGCATTTAAGATTTAGAGGTTCGAGGAATGACATCATTGTGTGCCCCCTACACTGTCCTGCTGCTTAAAAATCTAAACCAAAAATTGTAAGACCTTTGTAATTGTACTACCTATAAAAGTCATATGAGATTTTTAAATATGCCTTTCTCCTCTTCTAACGGTAAAATTTGTTTTCGGATGTCTATGATATTACTTGATTGAGAACGCTTGCTTAAAAATATCAAATAAAATATTTTGTTTGCAAAATGTACATGTAATAGTTCAGGTCTTAGCCAGAGAATGTAAATACACATATGTGGACAGATTGTTTTCAGGCCACAGGTACTTATAGGTACCGTAGGTACTGCCTTGTTGGACTGTGATCACATGCTAGGGTCACCGCAACTGAAGCCGTCCGATAACTTGAGCTTCACACGTTGGTCTTCCCCGCCCTAAATGAAAACAAAAACAATGTCCGGGTTATAGACACGGTCAGTACATCATAGTGCCCTTGCTATCATAACAACACTGTTTCTCCTTGACATCACAGCACCACAGCAGGTTTGACAGTGACTTTACAGCACTGCCTGTGACATCATATAGCCCTGGAGGTGGCGGTTTCAGAAGTTGTAATCACAGCAGAGCTTACACAGACGCTAGACATGAATTGTTATTATAGCCATGCACTGTATCTGTATATGTGATGCAGTGAAATGCATCGACAATGCACAGAGAGCAGTGGGTTTACTGTTCGACTTACGGTTGGGGAAACAGTTCAAAGCTTTTGCATTTCACAAAGTGGGATCACAGGGACCAATTATCTTGCCTTATCCTCCAACAGAATATTGTCTGTATTTTAACCTTTGTGGTTTTCACAGCAATTACCAAACTAATTCACAGTGAACGCTAGGTACGTGTTGCATTGCAATGAGAACAGACAGCGGACTGTGGTGGAGACCAGTCTCCATGGTCAGAACAAGCAAACTGACTCTCACATTTGTTTTAATCACAATCCCTGGGCAAATAGGCTCTGGTTTGTCTACAGGAGTAAAACAGATCTGGTATTGCTACAGATGAGTTTGTAATTAAGTTTCAGCAACACTCAGGAGAATGATTTACATTCAATTCATTTGTTCTTCTCCTGGTTAAAATGCAATGAAGGGAAAAACAAAACATGCACTTTGCCACTTGAATGTTTAACTACCAGACGCCTGTTTCTCTTTGCAGTGATACAATGCTATATTCCCCCAGTGCTCCTATAGTGGGGACAACACAGCAGTTTTTTTTTTTGGACCAGTATAGCTGAGTATGCGTACTTTAGCTAACACAATTTCTTTGAAACAGTAAAAGTATCATAGCTGTAAAAACAAAAATCAAAAAAAGCAGACAAGATTTGTTCACTAACAAAGTGCTAAGATGGGGGTGGCAGCACAGACAGTGTTAAGATGAAGAGGGCAACACAGTATTAATATGGATACAGCAGCACAGAGAGTGTTAAGATGAAGAGGGCAGCACAGTGTTGATATGGATACAGCAGCACAGACAGTGTTAAGACAAAGAGGGCAGCACAGTGTTAAGATGGATACAGCAGCACAGATAGTGTTAAGATTTCTTACTCTGGAGGTACTTGAACAGAAGCCTCTGTTCCACCCAGGAAGCTGCTGTATCTGAGTATAGAGAAACAATATGGCAGCAATGAGAACCCATATTAAGAGCCAGCACTACACTTTCTTACGTACACACGCTCCACTATACTAAAGTACACTACACATGGGTAGAAATACACAGCTACACACACATACAATACAAACATACAAACACACTGCACTGCACTACACACAGGCAGGAATAGACAGTTGAACACATACAGCATTACACAGGACTGCATACTCGACGCACACATGCACTCACGCTGTTATACTCAAACACACAGGCACAGGTAGTGAGGAAGTGAAGGGATTTTGATGGTTCCAAAATGGTAAAAGCTGCATTTTCCTTCTGTCATACACTGCGTATACCCTCATTTGTATTTCATGCACTACCTTATGTATGTGCACATAGATACATGCAGAAACACTGAAACATATACCAACAAATATACATACTGATACTGGCGCAAAAGCATGCGTTCTCACAATGGCAAAAAGCACAGTTTCTTAAGTAAGTTTCTTACTTAGCATTTTCTGCCGCCTCCTTCAGCTCCTCATCCAGCCTGGAGGTCAAAGGTTAATGAGGGGGAAAGAACAAAGTGAGACAGAAAACCTGTGCAGGGGAGGCCGAGTAACAGTCCCTCCCATGTACTACCCATGTGTATATTCACAAATACAGTTTTTACCCATGTGCTAGTATTAGCATAGTCTCATCAGTGGAATTAATACAGTCTTGGCTACCAGCTGATTTTATGATGTATTTTAATATTTGATTAAGTAATTACTTTTAAATCAAAATATGATTTTCTTGGTTCACGTGGATATATTGCAGGTTTTCTAAACCCCTATTTATCATTCTAAACCTGTTCATTATCTTGTAGACCCCTATTACTGTTCCCTGAGATTTGCCGATAAAAATTCCTCGAGCTGTTCCAGCCACAAAGCTCAAAGTGAAAGGAGATCGTACATTCGCTGTTAGGGCCCCAGGCTCTGGAATGGTTTTCCAGATTAGTTCAGGGCTGCAGACTCTGTCACATCTTCTTAAAGTCTTGTGAAGGCTCATTTCCAGAGTTGCTTTTAACTGTGCGCATCCCTTATCTCTGAATGGCAGATTATTTAAATATTTGGTTTTAAAGGGGACCCCCCTGGACAAAACATGAGCTTAACATTGAGAAAATATCAATGAAGTATTTCTCTCATTTAGCTCCTATTTTTTACTATGTTTTTTTCAGTGTTTATAATAATCATTGTTGTGTTTGGACTGTTAACCAGTCATTCATTTTGTTCATTTATTGGTTTATGCAAATTTGATGTTTAAAAGTGCTATTAACTGCATGTCCATATAATTAAATTATTTTAAAATAATAACAATAATAATAATAATAACAATAATAATAATAATAATAATAATAATAATAATAATAATAATTTCTGCATACAGTGTCTTTACCCATACACTGAGTACTCACACACAGCAGTGCTGAACAGAGTGACAGATGGAAAGACAAACAGCGGGATGTTGGAGTTTCTCCTAACCTGACGATGCTCTCCGGTATGTGGATTCCCTCCATGGGCACAAGCTCACTCAGCTCAGCCAGGCTGTCCACATATTTAATCTTACTGCTGAACTTGGAGCTGAAAACCAGGGAGAAATCGAGTCATCACAACGTGTCTCACTGACTGCCAAAAACGGGTGTCAGCCTGCCTGATAAAGGCTCTGATTACTGAAGTAGATAAAGGCTCTGATTACTGCACCTGATAAAGGCTTTGGTTACTGCACCAGATAAAGGCTGTGGTTACTGTACCTGATAAAGGGTCTGGTCACTGCCAAAATGGTCCTTATGAACCAGGAGGGGTGAACGATGATGAAGGATTTCAGATTCTTCCTGAGTCTGGAGAGAAATGAGAGAAATATGAGTGCGGATGAAGAAAAGGATAGTAAAGGAGTGTACAGCTGTGTAATCTGGGGTTTTGTGATTGGAATAATAATAATACATATATACATACATACACACAGCTGCAAGCAGCGATGCAGGGGCCAAGCACTACAGTGCCTCCATGCAATCAATTCTGTTGGTTGCCCAATTTGCCCAAATTGTGAGATATCTTTTAACAGCTCTTAAAGAAAATCTATAGATGTAATACCAAAAAATGCAGTTGGATTGGGGCAATAACTCTAGGAAGAGATGGGTCCTAATGGGTTTTTGACAAAATCCAGGTTGACTGAAAAACAATATGGCCAACACCAAGGGCATATAATTTGCCCGTTAGAATAATTTACTGCAATGTTCCACATATAGGTTTGGTTGAAATATTGCCTTTCTTTGCAGAGTAATCAGCTTATAAAATTTGTTTAGGTCAAATTTCATACGACTTGCCTGGCAAAGAAGGGTACCAGGTTTGGTATAAATGCAACAAAGCATTGGAGAGATATGACTCACTTCCTGTTTGGTACCTTCATGTCCAAATTTGTTTGTTTACTGTAGTCATATTGTTTGACCCAGCTGCTATCTTTTAATACCTTCTGGTCACAGTCAGAGATTTTATTGTGAGGCCCTTCATATCTCTATTCGGTGCTTGCCTATGGGCTAACAGGACACTGGAATTTCAACACCACCAAAATCTAGAAGTAAACACTGAACCTTAGTCACACAAAAAAAGAAAAGAAACTGAAAGCATTGTGTTTTCTCTTTCAAGACTGGAATACTGGGAAGCTGTGTTTCAAAAAACAAACATTTAAAACATTTGTTGTGTGTAGGCTTTGTGTTTCCTACATCTTTCTGGAAAGGGAAAGGAGGTGTGACACTCACTCTGAGGAAAAATAGGTTTTAAGAAATTTGAAGGGCTTTTAGAAATAAAAACTGGTAAAAATGTCATTTATAAATTATATTAAGAATGGTGAAACATAACATGTTGACATAGGCGATAACACATCCAAAATGCCCACAGTAAAAAGTAGCCTATTTTGCAGGTATAGCATGTCCAGAATATCATTTAGGCTATCTTGTAATTGCCTCACAGTTTACTTCAACTGCAATTCTCCTGGTAGCCCACACATTGATACCATTATTTCACAAAATGATGCATGCCCAATTTTGTGGTGATCCCACAAGCACTCCAGGAGTCTTTTTAATGTTTTTCAAGAAATTCAAAATGGCAGAAAAATCCAAAATGGTGGGCATTATGACTCTGAAGCATCTCAGTTGTCTGTGAGGGAGATATAGTATGAGGTCGGATTCAAGTATCTAGCTCAACAGGGGCATGTATTATGATTGCTTGAACACTGGAAATTCAAATGACAGTTATAGTGCCATCAAGTGGTCAAGTGGTGCCAAATGGCTCAGTCGCCATACAGACAAACCTTCTATGAATGTACTCAAGTTTCATAGGTCTCAAAGCAATCCAAAATGGTGGCAACATATAAGCTACAGATATATGTTCCAGATGAGGATATTTATCACTACAGCAAGTTGTAAATGTCTAAAAGGCAACTATGATTTTTCCAAAAATGTATGGATAAATATATACTGTGCTCTGTAATGCCACAATGTGATTCATTTGGAACAATAATTTAGAGCTGGAATCATGATGGAAGTGACAATGTACTTACCAAATTTCATTACTTTATGTCAAACTGTTTCGGAGTTATTAGCATTTTCATGATAAGCCGTGCCAACATCAATTTCATTGGCTTACTGCAGCCAAATTTGACCTAGCATCTTTTAGCAACTTTTGGTCAGAGTACTCTCTAGACGATACATGCCAAATTTCGTGGTGGTCTGTTCAACGGTCTAGGAGGAGATGTTCAAAACATGCTTTTAAAAAAATTCAAAATGCGGCGGTGAGTGTGTTCAGATTGGCAGGAACTAAGGTTCATGGAGAAGAAATAAGCTTGACTCTAGGCCAAATGGTTCAAGTAAAAGTCTAGCATCAACTTTGCCCTGTTGTTGGCATTAGAGGGATGACCCCAAACTTGGTGCCTGGATATCTTGGCCTGTCCTCTATCAATGCGCCAAATTTCACAAAAATCTGCCAAGCAGGTCTATGGGCTGCCATAGACTCCCAGGGCAGAAACTATAATAATAGTGAAAAATTCTGACAGCTATGTTGGTGCCTATGTGCTTGGCCCGTAATAATAATAATCATCATCATCATCATTATTATCATCATCATCATCATTTTAGAGTGCTTTTTTCACACAATAAGTTATAATAAATGAATACACATACTAAAACAATACATTTAGCTAGAAAGGGAGAGAAAATTAAAATGCCTACAAAATGAGTGTTTGAAAGTGGAGGGAAAAAAAGAGCTGATCTTCAGTGTGTGTGTGAGAAGCTCCAGGCCCTGGAAGTGAACTGCGGCTGCGTCCGTGTGGACTGAGTCCGTGCGGACTGTGGCCAACGGCCCTGCAGAGTAGCCAATCTGACCGCAGGAGAGAAACCGCCCACGCTAAGGCTGCATCCACACCAGATCAGGCAATGCGGCACCCTTGCCAAAGGGTTGTGCGGCGGTGCGGGGGTGTCACTGCATGGCCCATTTGTGCGACGTCATGTCGTTAACTTTAACCCCCCCCCCCCTCCATTTCTTGTCCGCTAACTCAAAAAAAAAGACGATGGACACAAACGCAAACCGAAGGAAGCTTCTTGCTATCGTTATTTTGCAGCGCAGACTGCCTGCCAGACGCAGACGTCGAAGCTGGGTACACAAAATAAACCAAGCGAGGACACGCTAACTGCCTACGCTAACTGTGCAGGAAGCGCAGTCGCTCCCGAGCGCACAAACGCCGGCTGCCATGTCTGGGCTCTCCAGAACTGGTGGAGTCCAGTTCAGTGACTGACTGGCCATTCCAAATGATCAGGACCATATATTCATTTGGACTGACTGGTCATTCCAAATGATCAGGACCATATTATTCATTTGTGTGTGTGTACAGGTGCGTGTGTGTGAGCATGTGCATGTGTGTGTGTGTGTGTATATGTGCGTGTGTGTGAGCATGAGTGCGTGTTACCTTCGGTGTGCACTTATTATTGTACGTCGCTTTGGATAACAGGGTCTGCCAAATAAATGTACTGTCACATAATGTGTGTGTGTGAGTGCGCGCACGTGTGTGTGTGTGTGTGTGTGTGTGTGTGTTACCTCCTGTCAATCATGTGGTAGCACTTCTTCAGCCAGCCGAGTCCGGGCATCCTCCTGTGGGGCGTGGCTCCATTCAGATACACGATCATGTAATCCTCAGCCACCATCAGCTCCAGCGTGCTGATCACATACCTGCAACCAGGTGGTGACAACCCCTCATTCATGCACACCTTTATACATCTACAGAGAGATATAACATGCTAATATACTAGAAATATATGTCATATAATAGTGCATATTGAATAAATAGTTGTGTGGTAGCATTATTGTATAGTAAGGCTTTTCTTGTCGTGCTATGGGTATAAGAACCATTCGTATAACTGTGTTATCTGGGTCAGAGTATTGCAGATATCTTGCATTATATGTGATTAAGTTGCTTTGCTATGGTTTTACTTATTGCTGTTATAGGTGTGTGTTTACAGTTGCAGTTCCTGTGCTATGGTTGTGTTATGGGTGTGTGTTTATATTGGTTGTTGATGTGCTATGGTTGTATTATAGGTGTGTGTTTACACTGGATGTTGATGTGCTGTGGTTGTTTTATAGGTGTGTGTTTACAGTGGATGTTGATGTGCTGTGGTTGTGTTATAGGTGTGTATTTACACTGGATGTTGATGTGCTGTGGTTGTGTTATAGGTGTGTGTTTACAGTTGCTGTTGCTGTGCTATGCTTGTAGCATTGTGAGGTGGCTCTGCACCACTCACAGGAAGAGGTTCTCCATGACACTGTGGTAATCATCCCTGTCGCTGTCCGGAAGAAAACACGCAGCAAACACGATGATCGCATTGAGCCCGTTTCCATAGTAACCTGGTGGCAGAAACGTCATTTTATATTCAGAAAATAATTAACTGTTTAATACTGGACAATTAATGAGGTATTACTGCTCCTCTATATATAGAGTACATTAGAAGAAGAAAAAAGCTGAACGATAAAACTAACAATATAATAATAATAATAATAATAATAATAATATATAAATATATAGAAATATATAGTGCCGTCTTTGATATGGTTACCAACCACCTCTCCCTCCCCCTCCTTTTACCCACATTCCATCCCCCTCTCTTTTGCACCTCCATGTGAGAGAACTTTCTGGAAGGGTTCGATGAGCTTCATGTTGATGCGGTGCTCCTGATCTCCAATGATGACAGTCCTCCATAGCTGTGAGTCCTGACGATCCTCTTCCTCTGCACTGCATGCTGGGAATGCTTCGTTTGCCCCTTTCCCCGGCATTTGATTGGACGACTGGTACTCTGTATTAGGTCACATTCCAGGTTAATCTTCTGTCAGTCAGATTTCCTATAAAGTGGAGCATTTGTGTTTGTGTGTGTGTGTGAGCGTGTGTGTGTGTATGTGTGTGTGTGTATTACCCTTCCATTCCAGCTTGCGTCCAGCATAATCCAGAAAGTCATCCTCGTCGGGGGTGTCCAGGTCGTCCACATTGATGTCCAGGTCATCAGGTGTTTCTAGGGCATCGTCTGACAAGAGGGAGCCGTCACTCTGGTCCAGAGACAGGCTGATGGGCGGGGCTGAGAGCTTCTTTCTCTGGGGGCGGGCTTCCTGAATATCCAAGGCTGGCGGTGCTGTGACACATACAGTAAGCCAGGTAAAACCCCTGGCTAAAAGACCCCTTTCATGCAAAGCGTAATACAGCAAGGGAAGTATTTAGTTTGCTAAATAAGGCCATTCATAGCGTGTGTCATGTGTAAGCCGTTACATTTAAATAAGATTTTTCAAGTGATAATATTTAAATCAGGCAACTGACAGTCAGTGTTCTTGTGTACAGTCACAGATAAGGCCATTCACGCTGTGTTGCACCGGTAATATTTAAATAGGTCGGTATCATATACTCACCAGTGCTATTCTCTGCTCCGTCTGGACTCCGCCTCGCTTCGTTATTTACAAACTCCATCAGCACATCATCTGGAGAACCTGCAGAAGACAGCACACCGTTTCATACACACACACTCACGCTGATACACAAGAGCACGTGCACACACACACTCACACACACACGCACACACACGCGCACTCACTCACACATGCGCACACACACACACACGCACACACACACACAAACACGCACACGTACACACACGGATGCACACGCACACACACTCAGTCACGCACACACGCACACACACACACACACACACACACGCACACAGATATACACGCTGTCCGAAGATCCTTCACATCAGTAATTCCCCTGGTTGTTGTTTTCCTGTTCGTCCATCTTGGTTCTCCGGTGATCTCTGGTGAAATAAAGTGGCCGTGCCGCACTAAGTGCTTCACACAAAGAGATGAATACCGCTGCCTGACTTCCAACACAGAAATCAGGAGCTCAGCATCCTCGCTCGCTCGCTCGCTCTCTCTCACTCGCTCTCGCTCTCTCTCTCTCGCTCTCTCTCTCTCGCTGTACGCCTCTCGCTGTCCCTCTCTCTCCCTCTCGCTCTATGTCTCTCTCTCTTTCCCCCTCTCACATATAACACATGCTTAAATCAGACCCCGCATCGCGCAGAGATGATGTTTTTTTCCGCGGATGGTGGAACGGTGATGAGCGGGGAATGGGGGGGAGGTGCGCGACGCGGCACGCAAAGCTCACCGTTTCGGCCCCGAGGAATCTCTGCTCTCCTGACGCTCTCTCTCGTTCCCACGCCTTGGCTCGCTCACAGCTGTTCTCCCTCCATTTTGAGGTCACGTGCGCCGCATCTACGTCTCAGACGAGGGACAAGCGCTGGCTTCTGAGTGGCTGCTGCGGCTGCATGGAGCTCTGTGCAGCATCTACGTCCAACTGCGCATCCAGGGCTAAAAATCTGCTCGGTTGAGAGTAGGTGCTGTGTGGATGCACTAATCTTCATGTGGCATGAAGGCATTCGTCTAATCCTCTGCGTTCACTGGTAGCTCTTAGAAATATTGTGTCATCTGTGCTGTGCTGCACACCTACTAATACACATGCTGTTTGAGTCTGAGGAGAAATCTTCACAGCTAGGAGGGTATCTGTGCAGCTAGGAGGGTATCTGTGCAGCTGAGGGTATATCTGTGCAGCTGAGGGAATATATGCGCAGCTGAGGGTATATCTGTGCAGCTGAGGGGATATCTGTGCAGCTGATGGGATAGTTGTGCAGCTGAGGGATATCTGTGCAGCTGGGGGTATATATGCACAGCTGAGGGGATATCTGTGCAGCTGAGGGTATATATGCGCAGCTGAGGGGATATCTGTGCAGCTGATGGGATAGCTGTGCAGCTGAGGGTATATATGCGCAGCTGAGGGGATATGTGTGCAGCTGAGAGGATATCTGTGCAGCTGAGGGGATATCTGTGCAGCTGAGGGGATATCTGTGCAGCTGAGAGGATATCTGTGCAGCTGAGAGGATATCTGTGCAGCTGAGGGGATATCTGTGCAGAATGAGGGTATATCTGTGCAGCTGAGGGTAAATCTGTGCAGCTGAGGGGATAGTTGTGCAGCTGAAGGTATATATGCGCAGCTGAGGGGATATCTGTGCAGCTGAGGGTAAATCTGTGCAGAATGAGGGTATATCTGTGCAGCTGAGAGGATAGTTGTGCAGCTGAGGGTATATATGCGCAGCTGAGAGGATATCTGTGCAGCTGAGGGTATATCTGTGCAGCTGAGGGGATAGCTGTGCAGCTGAGGGTATATCTGTGCAGCTGAGGGGATATCTGTGCAGCTGAGGGTATATCTGTGCAGCTGAGGGGATAGCTGTGCAGCTGAGAGGATATCTGTGCAGCTGAGGGTAAATCTGTGCAGCTGAGGGGATATCTGCGCAGCTGAGGGGATATCTGTGCAGCAACGTACACACCTAGAATCAACCCTTGATCTTTTGCTAGAGTTTTGTGCTTGAACTAATGCTGCAAAGACACACAGCTGGCCAAGAAACAGTTGAGCCAATTTTCCCATTAATTTTCCTCCCCTATAACGGGGGACTATGTATAAAAAGGGCTTTAATTACTATAAAGTTCACTGGATATCGATGTAAATACCTTCAAATTAAAGGTGTCACTTTAACTGCACTTTAACCTCATATTTACCGTTTCATTTCCAATCCAATATATATAATTGCTTTACAATGTAGGTACAAGACAAAAGATTATTGTGGACTGAAATAGTCAGTGTGTAAAAATATCATTTATTACATGCAAGATTAATGGGCAGATGACTGTACACAAATTGTGTTAATATGTAGCCCTTGAATCTATAACATATATGTTTAGCACATATATGCTTATCAAAATGAGCCCTAAAACTGAGCTCTGAGGGACACCAAGAGAGAGATCATGTGACATATCAGCTTTTTACTGGGGGGCATTATATTTGGCTGAAAATTTTGTGAATTTTTAGAAATCACCCTGGGATATCGTGAATAAAACTGTCTTTCCTCACAGTCTATACTAGACATCGACACTTACAAGCATCTACAGTCCTGATCAGTGTAAAATGAATGGTGGTACAAATTACCCAGCTTATAGCAAGTAGAAAAGAGCTAGCAATCTAGCCAGGAACAATTCACAAATATAACTAGTTGGAGTAGCAAAGTTCAGTTACAAAAATTGATTCAGAGAAATATCTCAGTAATATTATAATAGTAAAAAACCTTACTAGTTAGACACTCAATAACTTTCAACTTACATATCAAATAAATATGCGAAAAATATATTTGGAGTAACTAGTGAAGACAACATGGAAGTAGACCGCCAGTGCAGTAGGTAATAGCCTGGCACAGCACTAGTTGTATTCTAGATATTTAATATATTGATCAGGGAGAGAATCTTCCACTTGTTTATTTGGTTGGTCACATCGAGATGGTTGCTTTGGAACAAGAACAGCATCTTATATTGGAAGAGAGAATGAACGAACTAATGAATAGTCACGGTCCTCTATGCCAGGTTGAACTCTTTGAGGTTCTGCTTGAGTAGAGTATCTTTCACTGCAGCGAAAACGAAGCGGATGTTCTCTGTGTCAGTGGCGCAAGTGAAATGGGAGTAGAGCCGCTTCTCCTTGTTCACATTCTGTTCCAGGAACATCTTCAGGATGAAATATTTTGCAGATTCCGCATCCTTTTTGGGCCCTACAGATAAATTGTTATGACATCATCAAAAACACATATTATTTTAAAGGTTTGTTATGCAACGGTAATAGATTTCTGTAAATGGAAAATCGTTGCCTTTTATTTAGACTTATGATCTTGCCATTCTTGTCATGCAGCAACGGTAGTGACTATTACTGGGTGTGGTTCAATCTCATGCTGTCCTCTCCACATTAGTTTCACAGCCAATGATGACCACAGAAACCTTGCTTTTTTATTTTTGCCCTATTTTCTCCCAATTTGCATGCCAATTTTGGAGTGTATGTTAGTGCTCATTCATAGTGCTCACGACCACGGAAACCTTGCTTTTTTTTCTTTTAACCCTATTTTCTCCCAGTTTGGAGCGCCAAATTAGTGTGTTAGCGCTAATTACTGAAACCTTTCCTGTCAGTGAAGGAGAGTTCAGACATGCACGCACTCTCCAAACAGAACAGGTGGTGTCATTCCACTGTCTCTTTCCCTCAGCTGCCCTCCCATTAAGCTGAGTCAGTGGAGAACGCTTCACGTGTAGCCTGTGCAAGCAGACTGCGGCACCCCATTGAACAGTAGGGGATCGCTAGTGCACTATGAAACATGTACTCCCAGCAAACTGAGGTCCCTCCCTGCAGAGGCCATGCTTAGGCCAATTATGAAAAAACTGAAATACACACCCACTTTATGTGTACATGGAAGTATGCATGTGCAGGTGTGCTTCCTTGGACGAACAAGCATACACATGGAAACGTGCATACGCGCACTCACAAATAACACACACTTACTTGCGCACACACACAATCATTCAAGTACACATGAACACACACACACAAACATTCAAATACACACAAACACACACACCCAAATCCACATATGCACACACACACACACACACACACACACACATAAACATTCAAATACATTGGTGGTCCTGCACACACACACACACACACACTTATGGGCATACAAAATGAGTCACCTGTGTAGTCTGGAAAATAGTCAGCGAGATGCGAATACGCAATCTTCTCCGCCAGCAGGTCGGTTTTATTGAGGAAGAGGATGACGGAGGACTCCTGGAACCAGGAGGAGGTGAGGATGGTTCGAAAGAGCGCCTTGCTCTCTTGCATCCGATTCTAAAGGCGAGACACACATCTGCCAAGTCATACACCTGCAGAACCACACTGTACCTTCATACCATTTACACACACTTCAAAATGTCTACTTCAAACTGGGGGGTCTATGTATAAAAAAGGACTATAGTTCCTCATGAGGTCGCCCAGTATGGACGTATATTCCCTCACATTAAAGCTGACAGTACTTTTACCTCATATTCATTGACTTATTTTGACTCCAATGTGCTGGAGTGGAGGGCCAAAACAACAAAAAATGTGTCCCTCACCCAATATGTCTGCTGTATGGAAACAGTAGAGAGAAATCTGGGGTTTTTGCTGGGTACTTAATACATTTGAGATCAAAAGATGAATACGAGACAAAAGTACAATCAGCTTATATTTCATGGTATTTTTGTGTGTATATGTGTTACAGAAACAGCTGTTTTTTGATGAAGTCCCCACTTGTGTATGGAGTCCCACATTTTTGGCGAACACTGTAGCTGTTCTTGAGAACAGGGAGCAAGCGAGCCATAGGACCAACATGCCTGGCCATATTCACTGATTTTACACTCCGAGCAGACGTGGTCATATTCACTGATCTATCAGTCCTGGTTGTATCAAATGGCCTCACCTCAGTGTGACTCTCCACTAAGACTTGGTCATATTCGCTGAGTGCCACAAGGAAGATTACGGAGGTGACCTTCTCAAAACAGTGAATCCACTTCCTTCTCTCTGACCTTTGACCTCCCACATCCACCATCCTGCAAACATACCAAAACAGCCAAATTCTCATCTTTCCAGTGACTACATTATACCCTTTTAACGCAAATGAAATTATTTCACCTGTCCCCACCATTCATGTTATTCAAAATATTCCTGTGACAATATTCCACACTGCTGTAGAACATCATGGAACATCTGTATATGTAATATCTGTAACAGTGATCTTATTCTCATCATGGAACATCTCTTATCTGTTACAAAACAGTAACATAATTGATCCCGCTTGCACTACCTGTAAGCCTATCACACCCACTTAACCTTTGTGGCTGAGTCACCAACTTGCTCCCCATGACATCAGTTTTCCAACAACACCAAACATGATTACACTGTACGTGGAGAACCTATGTTTTACATAATGCTGATCCAGTAGGATGTTGTACAACTGAGCGCTGTCTCTTTATCACACCCTTCTGACCCCCTGTCAGCACAGTAAACAGTCTGTTTTCCTTTGGGGGGGGGTCTGATAAGAGGCACACTTCTGTAAACCGCCCTACACTGTCACCGTGATTTCACTCCCCAAACCACTGTCATTTAATTCAAGGCTGTTATTCCGTCATTCCCCACACTCCTGTGAGTCTGTTATTCGTTCACACGACTGCCGCTCCAATGTTACTCACAGCTATTACAGTTATTGCTTCCTTCTCTCCCGTTCCTAACTCCTTAATCCATCTGTCTCTATCTGACAGTGATGACGTGGGTGTGAGGGGCGTACCTAAAGATGATGTTGTCCAGATCAAAGGGGTACTCGATGATCCCGGTGGTGGGAACCCTGACCCGTAGGATGTCCTGCTGCGTGGGTATGTAAGAGGGGCTCCCGATCCGATCCAGAGAGCTCAGGTAACTGCGATATACAGTCGCATTGTTGGTCACCAAATTGTGTCCAGAATGTGAAATAAGGAAGGTTACGTTAGGTCACGTCAAGCTTTAAAGTTCTGTTTTCATTGTTTACGCTTTATAATTCCAAGTAGGCTTTTCAGAACGTTAAAAAAATATTTTACTTTAATTAAGTGATGCATTTGATATTTCAAATAGCTTTGGCTGTGCTTACTGTAACTGTATGTGTATCACTGCATCCTGTTTTCTAGATGTTTCCTCAAGTCAGATATGACCCTCAGGTGCCAATAGGGTTTGATATGCGGGACTGTGCTGTAGGTGTGTTTTCGTTTGAGGAATAGTACTGACTATTTGGTGGAATCAGACAGGTGGTATTCCCTCCTGCGCTCATAGCACTGCCGAATGCCCTGGTCCTTCCACAGGTGTCTGATGGCATCCAGGTGCTTGGGCTGCAACGCGCTCACCTTACCCACGTCCAGCTCGTTCAACATTTCCGCATAAAACTGAAAAAAAAGGAACAGAGGGAGTGTCCCGCGGAGCACCAGCCTTCGACATCAAGCACAAACATTCCGCCATCTTGGATAAATCAACAACCCCACCGAGTCGTGATTTTCAGACAAAAACCAAAGAACCGGCAGAAGTCAGAGAAATCTAGCTCAGAGAGGACTCAAACATGCATACTGACATACAGGTATCACTCTTATTCCTAAAATTGTCATGGAAAATTTGGGCCACAGTCACAAAACATGGGTATGATCAGATTTGATTGTTACCTGTGCCTATGATCACCTTCAAGAACATTTTCACATTCATCATTTTTTTCTGAATTTATTCTTTGGTACATACGATTTGTTTTCATTTTTTTTAAAACTAGTTTTTATTTTTCTTTCAGCTTATGATGTTTTTTCACACATAGTTTTCATCTTAGTTTTAGTTGATTACAACCTTGTTGGAACAAATGTAATTAATTTCTATTATTGATAAAAGCAATTGATGGTGCTTATTGATAATACCCACAAGCATGCAGCCAAACCCAACACCTTTGCTGATTTTTGGAGTACTTAGCAACCCAACCCTTGCCTGGGCAGAGAGAGCTTCTTGGGGCCACGCAGATGCGTTTGCAGGGAGCGATGCATGGCTGACCTTTGCACACAACTCTGAAGTCGGCATGCCGTTTATGGGATTGCGTGAGTGTTTCCTCATGCAAATCTACATAAACAGGCATGCACTTCCTGTTTATGAACAGCAGGCATTCATCACCTCCTGATATGCATCACCAGGATATGCAAAAAAAAAAAAAAGGTGTGCACATGTTTCATGAACCCCACTTTGGTCTTTCATAGGAACTTTTCTTAAGAACGAAAGTAAGAATTCTTTAAGAGAAATCTTGTGAATGAGGCCCATTATTCATATTATATCATTGCTTGGTGGGATAGTATTAAGACTTTGGAGGTAGGACTTTATTGCTTCATGAGTACTGTCCTGGACGCCGGGAGAAAGGGGAGACTCTTACAATGTTCTGGCTCTCAAGCGGGATGCTGAAGGTGTTTAAGGCCCGGATCATTGCCTGCATTGAAATGATGATGTTCTGGTAAACCAGCTTGGTGAAACCCCGCCTGTCCTCCAGTGTGTACCCCGAGCCGTGGATGATCCTCATCTGTTTGATGAAGGTGCTCTTGCCGCTCTCCCCGGTACCTGAGAACGCAGAACACACTCTCATGGCGCAGATCTTCCGCCTACTGCGTACCCTGCCGTGGTGACCCCGGCCCAGTAAATGCGCACTGGATTAAAATCCATAATGAGGGGCACTGTCAGGGATTTTGGCCACGGTGAAAACATCTCACGTTGGGCCCCACCACCACGGGCCACACCATCCCCACACAGAACTCAAAAACACAATTTAACAGAATGTACCCACATTGAATTTATTTTGTGTTAAGTCCTATTAATCAATACATTGTGTGCCTTCTAATAAATTGTATTATATAGGCCTACACAACCGTGCCACATATAGGCCTATTTTATTAAAATGCTGCGCAAAGAATAGCATTTTATCTTTTCAACAGTTATCTTTTCAGATGCATGACTGACTTAAGGATTAACCATGAACAAAAACAGTTCTGAGATGAAGATATATTAGAGAGACCGGACTGACAGTTTGTTTAAACCTTGCATTGCATACACTGTTATTCCTTAATATTCTTCTCTATCTTCCATCCATCCATTCTCTATACCCGCTCTCTATACATCCTGGGCAGGGTCTCGGGGGGTGCTGGAGCCCAACCCAGCGTACCAAAGCATGCACTGCATCAATCTATTGCAGGTCACGCACACCATTCACTCACAATTCAATTACACACTCATACCTTCGGGCAATTTATAGTCCCCAGTTAGTCTACCTGACGATTCAAACCTGGGAGCTTCTTGCTGTGGGGCGACAGTGCTACCCACTGCACCACCTTAATGAACAAAGCTTTGTCTCAACCTCAGCCTCCACAGGTTTTGCATGTAGCCTACAGTATTTCCATAATGAGAAAGAATATAGCCTAGTCATAGAATATGGTCAAACCATAATCCCTTTAGGGGACCAAGTTTAAATTAACCAAGCCGCACAAGGTAGGCAAGTCAAGCGCCTCAGTATGTCAATCCGTAAGCGCGCGTACATGCTAATATGCGTATGATAAAATATTTTGACATCATTTTACCAATGGTGCTAATTCCGTGTGTCACATGGATCGGTGACGACGATGACTACAAAGCCCTCCTAGAGCTGCATGTACTAGTATATACAAATTCACACAAACCACTGAAACCATCCCAGGCGGCGATTAAATTCGTACCTCGCCGCGTTCGTGAGCTAGCGGTGATAGGGTTCGTGATCCAGAAAATTGGCAGTAAATTCAAGTTTCATTTCCTTTTAACATAAACAAAAATATGTGCAAAATCTCCAACATAGCATGGAACAATTCGGCTTTAAGTGGCAATAATGTGGCTTTCAGTAATGATACTAAATTTATTGGGGATTTTTTGCCATTCAATATTAAAGGAATAAAGCCCATAGTCCATTTGAAAACAATTTGAAGTGCTTTGAAAATAACAAAAGAATTTCTTTGGTCAACATTACCTTTCGCTGGATTAAATTATATTTTCACAAATCAAGGAAGAGTAGCGAAGTTTTCCCAAAAGTAAGCTTTACCTTGCGATATATCTCCCGTTACTTAGGCTTCTTTCCAAGTGGTGGTTAAGCTGCATGTTAACATAATTTATCAAAACTTGTATTTACAATTATCCGTTTACAATGATTACGTGTGTTGACGGATTTATCTATTGCAGATTGTTCTATTCATTTTTAACGTTATCGGTAGGAACTGGACTCACCCAATAAAAGCAACTTCAGTTCTCTTCGTGAATCCAGTTTGTCGCGTCTTAACTGCTTTTCGATTTCTTTACTTATTCGCTGACATTCTCTTGCATCCGATGACATGCAGCAATCATCCATTTTTTTAGGCTGAAAATGTAAACCTCACAAAACTCAGTTTACGGTCAGATCAAAACGCGTGTGATAAATCTAGGCTAAACCATCAATCCGATTTTTATTGGGTCGCTTCTCAGGTGAACACAATGGAGCGTATTTTTGGAGCTCAAGTGCCACAGAGAAGCCGCGTACGCTTCACAGGTTACCTGCTTTGCGCTCCGGACGCGCCCTTCCTGGTAGGTCGCAGGCGCGTGGGGAAAATTCAGCACAAGCATCCTGTGAACCATTTAAACGAAGTGCAGCAAGAGATGCAAAGTACAGATAGCAAGAGTGCGGACAGATGACAGTTTCACGTTATGAGCGGTATCGTACCTCGTTTCTTGATGCATCACATAAATAACGTTACACTGAAACAAACGTAATATTTTGAATGACATTTTAAAAGTTTTCAAAAGTTTGGCGCGTGTGAAAACCCGTTATCTTCACACGTGCTAAATGCTTCATGGGCAAGCACATGAGATCAGATTACGCGTGTGTTCCAAATGGATGGCTAATACTGTAAACCTGCGCTTGGGTTCTTCTCCAGACAAAAACATACATCTCTGGTTTACAGACTTGCGTCCAGAAATTTTACACGGAGACAAGGACACACTAATTCAGACGTATCAATGCACAGAACTATAGTCGACTCTTCAAGATCTGACTGGGCAGAATGATTTTCTGGATCAGATGATATGTTGGCTGAAAGGCCTTTTCTTCCCATGAATTTATTCTTATCTTTGTGCGCACTTCTTAGTGGCCTAAATTAACTGATTCAAATTGCAACCAAGGTTCTTGAGAACGTCAATGGTTTTGCCATGTAACAGCTGTTCATGTTTAGGTTCTTCTCTTTGGAGTTGTGATCCGTGCTGACTCACCTGCTAAATACTCTGAAATTAAACTGTGTCCTCAAAACAAACAAACAAATAAATAAATAAAAAAAATAAAAAAGGCACATGGTTTAAAAGGTGGCACAGTCTTTATTACTCAAACTCTACAGCAGAAAGGCAGAGGAAGAGATGGAATTACAAACATGACAAAGACCAGGCACCTCAGCTCCCCGTGGGACCAATACGCAGGCCCTGTCCGAAATATTAAAAAATGCTCACGTACACAAATAGAAAACAAGCTTCAGCAAGACTAATGGGCTTCGCCAAAATGGCAGAAATTAAATCTGAATGATAGTCGCAGACCTAACATGCTGTATCGAAAAAACAGTGAGCAGCAATCGTCACCAAAGCCCCGCCCCTCTTTTTGGTCCAATTAATACAGTAAAACATTACCCACAGGAGAAAAGAAAAAAAGACAACCTTATGGAAAATAAAATGTTATAAAACATTTAGAAACAATTACTGTATATTTACATTTATACAGCCCCTAGCCTTTTAACTAAAATAGCAGAAGTACATTTTCCTAAATGTACATTTAAAAATAAAATGTTACAGGACCAATTATATTCTGCATGTCGCACCAAATAGCTGTGGCCACATCTTTGCCCATATAGTGAACACACACACGCACCACACACGCACGCAACCACGCACGCATACAAACCCACGCACACAACCACACAAGTTTATCCTAATTACAGAAACGGTACAAACCAAACAAAACCAAGTGGAGAAAAGAAATCAAACGCAGTCGTTCCACTGCCTTAGTGAAGTTCCACACATTTAGCTGAAGGTGTGAGAGAGTTAAAATGGCGCACGGCGTATGGAGAAGCAGGGTGGGGGTGGGGTGGGGGGGGGCTGCGTCTACCTAAAGCAGAGGAATGTTCTCTTTATGACAGAAGCAGGGCTGTTTTCCTTCACTCTCACTCCTCTCCGTTAGAAGAACCGACCGGAGTACTGCTTCACGCTGAAATATAAAACAGTGAGAAAAAAAACAAAAACAAATAAGGAAATGAATAAAATGGGAGAGAATTCACAAGAGTCAGTCAGAGAGTTAGAGAGAGAGCGAGCGAGCGAGAGAGAAGGGGAACTATAGGGAGAGGAAAGGTGACAGAAAAGGGACAGTTATTTGGGTATATGGGGTTAGTATTTGGTTATGGGGGTTAGTTATTGGGGTACAGGGTTGTTACTAGGGTATGGGGTTGGTACTGGAGTATGAGGGGTTAGGTATTGGGAGTACTGGGGGTTAGTTATTGGTGTATAGGGGGTTCGTTTTTGGGGTACAGGTGGTTAGTTATTGAGGTACAGGGGGTTAGTAACTGGTGTACAGTGGGTTAGTTATTGGTGTACAGGGGTTAGTTATAGGGGTATAGGGGTTAGTTATTGGGGTACAGTGGGTTAGTTATTGGGGTACAGGGGATTAGTATTGGGATATAGGGGTTTAGTTATTGGGGAACAGGGGGTTAGTTACTGGGATACAGTTGGTTAGTTATTGGGGTATAAGGGATTGGTTATTGGGGTACAGGGGTTGGTTATTGGGGTACAGGGGATTAGTTACTGGGGTACAGGGGGTTAGTATTGTGAAATGCTGCAGATGCAGAGAGGCCTGTGCCGTGGGGCAGACTGGAATTTGTTGTCAATTCATCCAACTGAAAACAACAAAATCACTAGTCTTCCACACAGAAGCAGGCCGGCACACCCCACTTCCTGTTGGGCCTTTCCCCCCTCTCAATTCATTTCAATTCACTTTCAACACCGATTGGAATTCCACCCCCCCCAAGCCTTACCATACAGCCATTTCACAGAGAGGAAACGCTGAGCAGAGGAGAAAGAGAAACTGAGACAGAGGCACAGCAGGCAGGAGCTGGGAGGAGGGAGAGGAGGGGGGGTGCAGGCGTGAAGGGAGGGACCGGTACGATCGCTCGCGCAGCACGTCCAGCACTTGCCTGTTCTGCAATAGGTACTGGGCGTTCTGGATCTGGTCCTGCGTGCCGGTGATGGTGATGATGCGGTCTTCCGACCCCTCCAGCGGCTCGTCGATCTTGATGGACGCCCCCGACTCGTGACGGATCTGCTTTATCCGCTGGCCTCCCTTCCCGATGATGGAGCCCGCCAGCTGTGAGAGAGAGCGGTTAGCGGCCTGCCGGCGGCTACGGTGCGGGCCCGGGGTCGGGACGGGTTGGGCGGGGCAGGGGGGGGCACTCACGTCTTTGGGGATGGTGACTTGCGTGGTGATGACTGGGCCGCCCATGTCTCCGTAGGACCCCCGGCCTCCTGTTGGGGGGGACAAGGCGAGGGCCGTTAGCCGTGGGTTCGAGCGCTCGGGACGCGGCCGGCAACGTGCCCCCGTTCAGACAGAGGCCGCGCCGTACCGCACCTCCAACCTTAACACCGCTAAACGTGATATCTGATACGCGCTCAACTCACCGGACTGGAAGGGCTCCCAGGACGAGTTGTTGTCTTTGAAAGAGCAGGAGAACAAAAAGAAGGGGGGGGGGGCAGGAAATCATGTCAGAACAGAATCTGGAACATACACACAGTCACAAATCTGCAGGGAGTACAGTCTGAGTGTCTCTTGGGGGGGGGGGGGGGGGATGTATGGTGCCGGCATTATGGGAGTTAATCTGTGTGTGCGGACTGTGCTGAAGGACACTTACCATATCCACCGCCACTCTGAGAGGGAGAGAGAGAGAGAGAGAGGGGGAGGGGGAGGGGGAGGGAGAGAAGGAGAGGGAGAGAGAGAGAGGGGGGAGAGAGAGAAGGAGAGAGGGAGAGAGAGAGAGGGGGGAGAGAGAGAAGGAGAGAGGGAGAGAGAGAACAGTGGGAGGGAGGGGAAGAGACAGCGAGGGGATGAGAGATAACAGAGAGGGTGAGAGAACAGAGAGAGAGAGCAAGAGAGTACAGAAAAGGAGGGAGGGAGGGGGAGGGAGGGAGACGGAGGGAAGAAGAGCGGGGAGAGAGTGGGAGAGAGAGGAACAGACAGGAAGGATGAGAGACGGAGGGAGAGAGAGAGAGAGAGAGGGAAGGGGAGAGAGAAGAACATGTCAGTGCAGAGCTCTCAACACACACAAATCCAGCAGGAATGTGGGATGTTTGGAACACACAAATGTGAGCGGCGTTTGGTGAAGGCAGCGGCGGGGAGCGGGCGCCCGCGGAGCGCGATTACGCTCCGACCGCTCCTCCGTATCCACGACGACGGCGACGATAAATCGAGAGCCGGCTGCCTAGCAACGGCGAGCCGGGGCGGCGCGCGAAGGGGGCGGCGGGCCGTGCTGGGCCGTGCTGGGCTGTGCGGAGCGGAGAGGAGCGGGGAGGAGCGGTTACTCACCATGCTGTCGTAGCGGTCTCCCGGCCTGCCTCTCCTCTCGCCCCTGGAACACAGGAAGCGCACGCGCGTTAGCACTAGCGCTCTTTAAAACCGCCGCGCGGGGAGCGCGCTCTCGCACCGCTCGAACGCCGCCGCGCCTCCGGCCGCCATTTTGTACAGGAAAAAAAAAACAGCCGCGCGTTCGCATTTGGCCTCCTGTGGTCTGAAACCGGGAGAATCCCGACCGGAGAGAATTCGGCGACCGTGCGAACAAAACGCGTCGAACGTTCGCCGGGAACGTCATCTCGCTCCTACGACGTAATGTCGGTCGAGACCATGTGACGTTCTCAATCCCAATTCCTAACTGTGGGCACCATTTAAAAATCTAACCAGCGCTAACCCTGCGATATTACTTTGTGATATAAACTGCAAGACCGGAGCAGTCCGGCGTGTTGGTAATGTTATCAACAGGCAGTAACGCCAGGGGTGCACAACTCCAGTCCTGGAGGGCCGATCTGCGTGCTTGTTTTTGTTCCAACCGATTACCATAGATATCGTTTTTTCTGACAGCTCTATAAACCACGCTGCTTCACTCCTGTACTTGAGCACAGTGAAAATCTCCAGGATACGCTTGCGACCTGCGGCTGTAGCTGGTGCTTACAGGCACGTATCAGATCAAGATACGATTGGGCTAATTAAATACATGTCGGCAAATGTCCGCGCAAAATCCTGAAACGGATTGGCCCTTGTTGTGCACCCCTGCAGCGAGCGCTGTGGACTGAGGGAACGCGGGTCAGAGCGGAGACCGCAAAGCTTCTCTTACCCTCCTCTGGGGGGCGGGGGCGGGGGCAGGGGCAGATTGCGAGTCCGGCTGCCCCCCCGGCCCCCCCTGCCGGGCGGCGGCGGCGGCGGAGGGGGGCCGCGGCGGGGGCTCATGTCGTCGTAGTCCCGGCGGGAGGGGGGCATGGGGCGCCCGCCCCGGCCGGGGGGCATGCGCTCGAACCCGCCGCGCCCGCGCATGGGGAAGCCCATGGGCCGCCGCCCGCGCTCCTCGTACATCATGGTGAAGCCGCCGTAGTCGTACGTCTCGTCGTAGAAGTTGGGGTCGTACGGCTGGGCGCGGCCTTTAATGGGGGCCTGCGGGGGTTGGGGGAGAGGGGGGAGAGGTCGCGTCAAAAACCTCGAACACGGTAACCCAACGGACAACGACTGACCAACCCAGCGTCATAATTCACCAGGGCAATTCACTCCTACCCAATGGGTGTGGTTTAATGTGGGCGTGGTTTAATATGTTAATTAACAGTGACATCGGCAAAAAAACAGTGTCATGGCGATAAGTAGTAACTTCCAGAATGTCTGACCTCGGAGATCAGCTCCAGGATGACCTTGATGCACTCCACCACCCTCTCCGGCTTCCCCCCCACCAGGACCACCCGGTCCGTGGACTGGGGACAGCACTCCTGGAACAGTTTGATGGTGGTCTGGGTGTTCTGCAAGAGGACAGGAAAGCACCCCACCACCTCCGTAAAGCATCAGCGCATTTCGTGTGGCCTCTGAATTCCTACGTTTACCCATGCATCAGGTACACGTAAAGGAAAAAATACTGACAAACAGACAAACTGCCATCACATGGCAGCAGGATCATTACTGCCCTCAAAAAAAACTGACAATGACATTTTTACAAAACAATTCAATGGAATATAACCCAGCCCTAGTTATAATTCAGGGGGTGCAATCTGGGTTGAAGTGCAAAGTGGGGTGCACACTGAAGCCCCAATGCCACGAACTGCAATCAATTAAAGCAGCCGATCACAGATCACTCAATTCACTCGGCTTCTCGGGTCTGAATGGGCTATCCATTTTAAGTGGAAAAAAAAATCAGCAGGCCTTGTTGTTGGGGACCCCTAATCCAGTGTAGATACTCTAGAGACAAGTATACCAGCAGTATTATTAACTGTTGTTTGATCCCTCTTCATTTCTCTAAAAGACATTTCTCATTTTCTCTTATTCCACTCAATGCTGAGAAAGCAACACCTCCAACTACTCATCAACCACTTAAAAACGCACCTCCTCCTCCAGCCCCCCCCCCCCCCCCCCCCCCCGTATTACAATGCACTTCCCCCTCACCCCCCCCACCCCCCACTCACCTCTCTCAGCTCCTTGATTTTGGCTCCTTTGACCCCGATGATGCTCCCGGCCAGGCTCTGGTGTATGAGCAGCCGCAGCTCACAGTCAAAGTCAATGCCGCTGTAGTGCTGGTACTGCAACACAGACACACAGCAACAGACACATAGCCCTGTTACAGCACTGCTGGCACTGCAACACAGACACACAGCCCTGTTACAGCACTGCTGGTACTGCAACACAGACACACAGCAACAGACACACAGCCCTGTTACAGCACTGCTGGTACTGCAGCACAGACACACAGCAACAGACACACAGCCCTGTTACAGCACTGCTGGTACTGCAACACAGACACACAGCAACAGACACACAGCCCTGTTATAGCACTGCTGGTACGGCAACACAGACACACAGCAACAGACACACAGCCCTGTTACAGCACTGCTGGTACTGCAACACAGACACACAGCAACAGACACAGCACTGCTGGTACTGCAACACAGACACACAGCAACAGACACAGCCCTGTTATAGCACTGCTGGTACTGCAACACAGACACACAGCAACAGACACACAGCCCTGTTATAGCACTGCTGGTACTGCAACACAGACACACAGCAACAGACACACAGCCCTGTTACAGCACTGCTGGTACTGCAACACAGACACACAGCCCTGTTACAGCACTGCTGGTACTGCAACACAGACACACAGCAACAGACACAGCCCTGTTATAGCACTGCTGGTACTGCAACACAGACACACAGGGCTGACACATTAAAGCAAAGTACTGTTAAAGTGTCACCTACATGTATACCAGAATAATGCACGTACATACTCACACACACACATGGGCACGCACACACACTAGCATACACATGCATACACGCACACACTTACCTCCTCCAGAGTGGGGATGATCTTCAGGAGGATGTCTCCGATGGTCTCGATGTCCGCCGACACGCTCAGAATGCTTTGTGGAGGGGGGAGGAAAAACGGCGGAGGCGATTCGCGGAGGAAACAGGGAAGAGAAACGAGAGGGCGTTCAGAACCCACGGCACCGAGCCTCGCTCGAACACAATTTTTTTTTTTAAACAAACGAAACAAACGAAAACAAAACGAAAGCACGAGACGAGGAGCGCGACAGGCGTCGGATTGAGAAACGGGGACCAGAGAATGAGACACGCCCATGCACCGCCGCCGCCGCCACCTCTCTGGAAACGCGCGCGCCCGCGCGGACGGGCGAGAGAGCAGGCCGCGCGGCCTCCGCCGTCCTGCCACCAGCAATTTGGGAGAAGCTCCGCCCCCCCCCGTCCGCCCCACCCCTCCCCTCCCCTTCCCCTGCCGTGGAGACGCTGGCGGGGGGGGAAGGGGGGGGGGGGGGGCGTCTCACAGCAGAGAGTGACCAATCGGGGGGGCGGGAGAGGATGCCAGAGGTGAGCACTGTACAGCGGGGGAAGGGGGGGTATGAGGAGGGGAGGGGGGAGGGCAGGGACCCGCCGGAGGGCCCGGAGAGAGACCACACAGGAGAGACCACACAGAGGCAGCAGAGAGAGAGAGAGAGAGACTGTGATGAGTGACAGAGGGGGCAGAGAGCCAGCGAGATTCTCCTCACGTTATGGACAGGTGATGTTGGGGTGGGGGGTGGGGGTGGGGGGGGGCAGGTGGAGTGGCTGGAGGGGGGAGGGGCGCGCAGAGGGGTTGGGGAGCGAGGGGGGGAGGGGCCACAAGGACAGAGGGAGAAAGAACGTTTTCAACATTTCATGGTTTTAAAAAAAAAAAACAATAAAATAAAAATGCAACACTTCAAAAGCTGTGCTCCTTCCATTCAAAAAGAAGCAGAGCTGGCAACTTTTTCTCCGTGCGGGCAAAACTGACTCAACACTTCGGTGAGAGGAAAATTAAATTTAAATGGGGGGTGGGGAAGGGGGGGGGGGGGAATAAGACAAAAAAATTAAATGAAAGAACTGAAAACAAACAAATGAAATAATAATAATAAGTCAAATGGAACAGGAGAGCGTTCTGAAAAAACGGGGACACTATATTAAGAATGCTGAAATGAAACAAAAGGCAGGTTTATCACAGACATTGGTTTCTGTTCTAAATCAGGCAGTGTGGGAGTAAACCGATGGGACATACCGCTCTGGGCCACTGCTGTCTGGGACTGATACACTGGCACTGTACTGCAGGGGTCGGGTCGGTGGAGGTTGGCATTGGGCAAGGGCATTCGATCGCGAGATGTCAAGTAAGGCGCCCATGGTTTGGGGAGGGGCACGTTTATGGGCGTGGCCAACCGGGGGTGTCGGGTTGGGCGTTCGGGGGCGGATGGTTGGTGCGTCAAGGTGGGCAACGCAGGAGGGGCGTGGCAGATCCAGAACGTGGCCAAGGGAGGAGGGGCCAAAAATAAAAAGATAAAGGGGGAGAGGGAGAGGGGGAGTGGGGGGGGGGGTGGGGAGGAGGGGGGAAGAGGAATACATTTTAATACACGCTGCACTCCTCCCTGAATTCGCTGTGTGAGTACGACAGGCTGACACGACTTTGGGTAGTCGTAGATACGACTGACGTAGTGGGCGGCAGTGTAGTATAATGGGTAAGGAACTGGTCTTGTGACCTAAAGGTTGCAGGTTTGATTCCCCGGTAGGACACTTGAGCAAGGTACTTAACCTGCATTGCTTCAGTATATACCCAGCTGTATAACTGGATACAAAGTAAATGCTGTGTAAAAGTTGTGTGAGTTGCTCTGGATAAGAGCGTCTGCTAAATGCCTGTAGTGTAATGTTGTGGTTAAGGGAAGTGGGGGAGCTTAAGCTAACCATGCCCCACGTCTGTGAAGACAGATACAGCTCTCGGGAAATCGGGGGGAAAAAAAACACTGGACTACCGATTGTCCGCAGCTACAGAACTGTGATTGACAACTGAGAATACATAAGCATGCAAAACATTTGCACTCTCATACAGGAATGTGTGTTTGCCTATGTCATTGATCGCTGCCTGGACAATACGTTTGTTTTTCTCCTTTTTTAAACATTTAAATCTGGAAAGGGTTTATCTGAAGGGAGTAAATTGCAGTTACTCTCATTTAATTTTATTTTTTAATGTAGTGACCTTTCCGGTACCCCCCCCCAGGGCGCTCGCCCCCCCCAGCCAGAGTACTCACGTCGGTGCGGAGAGCTTTGATGTTTTTCCCCCCCTTTCCAATCACGGCTCCTGCGTTCTGCGGAGAGAAAGGGGAGCCGCAAGTTTACCGCCCGTTCGGCGCCGGAGCCGCAAACCGCGCGCGCGTCGCGATCCAGCGCTCGCACAGTTCCGGAGCGCGACTTCCGCTCCGACGTTCCGGCGAGCGCTCCGGCGCGCTTTCAGGAGAGCGGAGCGTCGGCTGCACAATTACAGTCGGCGGACGGGCTTCCGGTGTGTGTGTGTGTGTGTGTGTGTGTGTGTGTGTGTGTGTGTGTGTGCGTGTGTGCGTGTGTGTGTGCGTGTGCTCGAGCCTGCGTGTGCACTGCCAGTCGGAGAGAGGGAGTGAATGTACATGTGCGCGAATCGGTGTGTACGCATCTGTGTGTGTGTGTGTGTGTGCGCGTGTTCATGCACACAAGCAAGCACCTGCATGTGTGAGTGTGCGTACACAAGTTTGTGCGAGCATGCGTGACTGCGCGCGTGCAAGTGCGAACAAACGTGTGTGAGTGTGCGAGCGTGTTTGTGAGTGCGCACGTGCGAGTGTGCGTGTGAACGTGTGTGCGTGCGAGCGTGCACGTGCAGGAGAGCATAAGTGTGTGCGAGCGTGCGAGATGTCTCACTTTGCTCTGCAGTAGGATCCTGAGCTCCACCATCTCGTCTGTGTTGCGGGACCTCTTAAAGGCCTGCTCCTCCTCTGTGTCCTCAGCTGGACGTTTCCCTGCAAGGAGAACCTCCAGTGTTACCGTTCGCCTGAAACCTGTAGCTCTGCAGCTCATCTGAAACCAAGCCACCTCTTCAAATGGGACAGCCCTTGTGATCTAATCAGTCAGCCTATAGGATGGCTGGACAAGCCCGAGAGATAATAGGACCAGGTAAATCTTGATTGGATTCCATGAACCAATCAGACGTAGTACACGGTGTGGGGTACGGAAGTAAATATATAAGCAGAGCATGCAACAGAATCCACTTGCAGAAACTGTTATGCGAATTGCAAAGCCCAGTGCTCGGCAAGGGAATATTACTGCTAATTGCATCCATCCAAAATGAAGGAAAATTGTGAGCCAGTTTTAAAAATCAATCCTCCTGTTCTTGTGTACATGAGGGAGAAGACCCATTAGGACTGTGGCAACGAGTAACAAAAATGTAACAAATATCCCAAAAAACGAGGCCCTCTACAAACCCAACAGCCATTTTAGTGCAGGCAGCCCAATCTCTCATCATGCATAATCTAACATGTTAAGATTTACATCATACCATCTTAAACTGTAACACTTGGAACACAATGCTCAGCGTTTCAAATTACGATCAAAAACATTCTCTCCGGTCCTCTCAAGATGATTCCCCTGAAAACGCAGTTTATAAGGCTTGAATTCTGTACCCACTGCCCACTGAAAATATGCAAACTACCGCACTGGATATAATTGGTATGCTTTGTATCCTGCAGCACTCCCAAAGTGTGCTTATGTTATTGCCATAGTGACCGAAAACCCTCTTGTTCTGCCTCCATTCCCATTCAAGCATCAGACAAAAGCAGCAGCAACAACCGAGTCCAAGAGCCGGAGCAAAGACAATGTGCACCCTTCCGTTCTTCAGTTTAGGACGGAGGTAGTGCACAAGGTCATATACCTGACCGCAAATAAAGAAGGAACAAAGGCAGCTCGTATAAAAATACTAAGTCTAGCGAGAGAGCGAGTCGGTGCTATAAACCATATTCTAGTAGCTGAATGTTACCAACCGGCAAAAAATAAAGCCCCGGTTAGGTGTGGAACTGTGACATGTAGAGAGCGCGTTACCGTTGGTATCAGTGTTGCTGAAAGTAGTCTCCTCTTCCTGTTGTTCGAGTTCAGTCTCCATCGTCCTGTAAGAGCAGTGAAATGAAGCTGGCCACTTCTCTCCGTCAAACGCCTGGGGGGGAACGACCATAAGGTTTTTAAAGAAATGTTTTAGCTTCAACATTTAACGAGTATGACACCACAGCATAGGCAAAATGTAGCCTTTTCAAATGAGGGTCATGTTGTAGGACGGATGTTCATATGCGCGTTAAATGTACCAAGCTAGTTAGCTAACCCTTGTTATAACTGCGGCATTAAATGATATTTAACAACTAAATGCAACATTATTAACTTTAACTCAATTAAATTCTGCACTAGTAATGTTAGTATTGCAAGTAATATAGCTGGTCTGCCAGGTTATCACCTCCCAATTAATAAAAGGTTCGACGGGTATTAGTACAGAAAATGCTATGAGGTATCCTAATCTTTTTAACGTTATGTTATAGTTAGCTATCTTAGCCATAATTCTACTTTATTTTCATGATTAATATTGAAATATGTTGAAAAGTAAGTGAGCACTGATCTATTTGGTTCACACTAGCACAAACACAGGAACTACAGTTGGATTTAATTTAACGTTAAAGTATAATTACAAGTAGTTAGACTATTAAAAAGCCCTTGTTCATAGTAATCCCATTCCCACATAGCTAACGCGAGCTCTAACACTTGGACAGGTGTGCTCTGAATAAAACTGCAGTGGTGAAAGACGGGGAGGACAGTTGCCGACGATATTGCAGGTTGCTCGCATGTTTAGCGGCCAGCCCGTCGAGTTGTGTGACAAGTTACGGGGGGTTAATGTACGAACATGGAACCCGAAATACAGATCAACAAGCATGGACGTTGGCCTCACTTGTTATTGTTGCAGTAACATTAGCTAGCGGGATACTAATCACCCATGGCAGGTACGCAACTACGTAGATAGCTAACTATATGTTAGACGGCTATTTAGTCGGACACTTAACTGTATAATCCCAGACTGAAATCGTGGTTACATTTCACAAAAATACAACGGTGCTCTACCAAAATAACTGGGATGCACTAACGTGCACTTTTAAAATGGGCAGTCATTTTCTGGTCGTTAGGAATTAGAAAGACATTACACAGACAATGATTGCACATGAATGAGCTGCTAGCTGCTTAGCCAGCTAGCTCTTAGGCCTAACTGACGCCCCAAAACTGTGCGCATTTATCGATACCTGTCTGGCTAGTCGGTCTCGGAATTGCATACCAAATCTACTAATTTGCCAACTCGTTAGCTAACGTTACCGATATAGATATCCGATCTGGCATAATTTTGAGACATTCCCCAAAATTAGGGTTAACGAAGGTCTTGTAAGACCCACTTAACCAGAAGGCCAATCGTTAGCTAGCAGGAACAGCAAACTAGCGTTAGCTTCATTTTGAGTGAGACTAGCGTTAAATTGACGAATATTAAATAACCACAGACACAGTCATTTAGCTGGGGTGCACTGAATTTTATACCTGAAGCGATTGCTGTTGCTAGGAACATCGATTAGATATAATATTAATTAACATAGGCTACAGCCGAGACGAAAACCCATCACAACCACCATGAGCCATTGATTTGGCTAACGTTTGCTAGCTACGAAGCCTCAGACGGGACCATGTTAAATCAACGTTTAAGCAGCGCGCGAGTAACTTTAATCCATGCTGTTTACTCCCTACTGCAACACGTAAATTATACATATTCAATCTCATGTCGAATATGCCAATTTAGGTAGCTTGCTTATGTTCTTGTTCTTACAGACCTGCTTCGAGACTCCGTTCACCCTTTGCAGATTCCGTCTTCGACAAATAGTACAATCAACCTTGATGCCGTTCAACTTTCGTCCTGGTACGTGGTGTCCCCAACAGCCGACCCAGGATCATTTCATTCAGTACTCTACCCCTAGACTAGACGTTTTGCGTAAACCCTGGATACACTGATCCAGGATCAGCGTTTGTGAAACTTGGCTGAGTTAACGTTAGCACAGCCTAGCTTTGTGATTGGTGCAAACTGGACCCATGAGTACAATTATAGGGTACAAGTCCTGCCAATCAAAGTAATTCACCGTAGCGCTTCCGTAAGCGCTCTGTATTTTACGGGCATAGAAATATGCACACTAGATAAAATGCAGTCATTGCATTACGTGAAATGCTGTCGCCATCTTGTGGGAGTATAAACCAGATTTTTTTCACATGTATTCAATAATATAGTCGTATTATGAAAAACACTGATTTAAAACGCTCTATTCAAGAGACTAAGTCTAGCCATTTACTGAATGTATTTTTAGTACCATTACCGGAAAGGAATTGTAGACAATCGTCATACAGCCTTATTTTTGAACGTCAATACATATGATATGGTGCCTTTCACTGGAATATGACGAACTGCCATTATATTTCTATTTAAAAAAAACTTTTCCCATTCTATTATTTTATTTTTACATTAGGATTCGTTTTTGCTATTACAGAAAGAGCTGGCGAGCTTAAGGTCTGTTTCTTAAAAATTAGATAGTATTGTCTGCTGAAGTATTTCCATTAGCCTACCATTGAACTCAACTCCTTTAAAGAGAATCTGTTTCACTCAGTTTAGTTCTGTAGATCTTTATTGTCTCCAAAGAGCAATTTGCCTGCAGCATTAAAAATCTGCGTACATGTGACAACCATACAGAACATGTTTTAATGTAGAGTCAGTATGCATTACAGAACAGGGATGATCTTAACAGTTAGGTTATGTAAAGGAGTAAAATTAGTCCTTGTCCAAATAGTAACATTTAGGTAATAAGTACAACATGAGCTAGCATTCAAAAGGGGGGAATGAGGCAGGCAACTGTTCATTGAGTTTAACAGAACTATTATTCCCATTATGCAAAATCTCAACCAGATCAATCAAGAAACTGGCAAAATTGAAAAACATCTAGATGTCGATAATTAATTTATGACTCACTGTTTTAAAGGACTTATGGAAATATATAAAACAAAATCAGTAGATTATCATCAAGTAACAACCAGAAATCAAATAAGTTATTTGATAGTAATGATATTTTTTATATTATTTCAAATACAGTATGATGACCATTCCTGAAATTATATTATGACCCATGAACAATTATGCCCAATCCATTTTTCCAAACATTTAGCAAATGTAGCTGCAAGTACCTTATAATCATTGTTAAGGAGCGTCATTGGATGATGTTGTTCCTCAGTAACATG
This sequence comes from Anguilla anguilla, assembly GCF_013347855.1. NCBI lineage: Eukaryota > Metazoa > Chordata > Actinopteri > Anguilliformes > Anguillidae > Anguilla > Anguilla anguilla. The sequence continues at coordinate 26,476,730 of NC_049214.1, forward strand.
TCTTTCTGTGGTTGGGGAAGCAGTATTATAAGACCTTGCTTTAGTGAAGAGGTACATTTCTCCTTATGGAGAAATTGCGCTCCTGTGAAATTTTGGTGAGGGTGCACAGAAACTAAAAGTAGTTTGTTCTCTCTCTTTTTAACTGTACCTATCGGACACAGAATAGCCCACCATTAGTTGACCTGAGAACTAAATTTTTGCATTTGTACGTTCAGAAGCAGATGTGCTGTGGGACACTATTCTGTAAGTAACTCGCTTTTCAGACACAGACTCTCCAAGGACAACAAAACATTTCTGTCAAAAATGATTTAAATAATCAGATAGTCTGCATTTGTTTTTCATTATGTGCATCTTTAAAAATTCTGCTGTTTTTCTCTCCCTTCTCAAGCCACACCCCTCTAAAAAGCTCTGTTGTCACTTTCCATGTAAACTGTATCCAATTTATGCTGCAGCCATTGGATAGACAAGAAACAAAATCTGTCTTATTTTTTTATACATTTATTCTATTAAATATTAATAATTTTTCTTTCTGGACTCATTCCTATGCATAATTGCAGATTCTATTCATTTTCAATGAAGGAAAATCTTACAATACATATCATATTCATTATAATCCACAGCTGGTTTCCAGTTTTCTTCAATTAGGGATTAGATATTTGTTGCCACACATTCCTTTAACAATTCTATATTTTTAAATAACACACATTTCTCTGTTCATCAAATCAATGTTGACATTCAGTTGAAGCAAAATCACTTTTTGATGAGTTGGTAAACTGTAAACTTTTGATATCAACCATAAATAAACTAGACTGAAGGGAGCTAAACCATAGGATTTTTATACTCCCCATGCATACAAAACACTCATTCAGTTACCAAAACTTATTTATTTCTTTCCCAGATCATATGCTCTTGACAGATACTGACCAAGACAAGGGACATAAGCAAGGAATAAGATATTTGATGTCACCTTAGTGATAGAAAACATAGTCAAACTCCAATAATTAGAGAGGACAGGTAGCCATCAACAGCAATGCCAAGAGTGATTACTGGTTGCTAATTGCTGATAATATGAAAAAGGAAACATATAGGCGCCGTATCTAAAAAAAAGAAAACGGTTTTGTATTGGTGTCAATGCAATGTGAACTTCCAAGTTAATGCTGGTGGCATTTCAGTTTGACTGTGAGCTTTTGGTCTTTTGGTAGTTCTATAAACGAGGTATAAGTCTTCATTGTTATGGTGTTAACGCTTTTATTTTCATGGACACCAGAAGCGTCACACTCTGTTAGGTACAGTATGTTACATATCAGTGATTTCCATTTCAAATATTGTTAAAAGTAGCATCTTGAAATATTTTATAAGCATTTTGGACTGGTATATTTACTCCTTAGCACTATGCCACCCAGTTATGACCTGAAAAGTGTCAGACATACCTAAATGTTTTCTGTCTCTTTCTGGTGAACTGTTTTTTTTTAAATTAAACTAGTCAGTATGATTGTTTCATATTATGCTGTCTGATGGATTTGGGAATATTACAACGCTATAGTAGGCTACGACGATTGAGATTGACAGGGAGAGACCGCATCCCTCCAAAACAAAGTGCCTTTAAAATTAGTCTAGTTTTTTTATGTTTTGTTTAAACTAAATGTGGTTCAGTGAAAATAACAAAGCTTTACAGCCCTAAATGCTCTTTAATGTAACTGTTATAAACTTCCATCTTTGATTAATAATTTGTGTTACTTCTTAAAAAAGAGATTAAAATGGAAATGCTTACAAGTGGATGTGTTGATTCAAAAACAAACTGCAATTGTTTACATGTAAAATATAGTTGATAACAGTCTTTTATCTTGAACGACATTTAAAGAAAATGTACCGACATAGTTTGTTTTGTTTGTGATTTTTTTTATTCAGCTCCTCTCGTGCGTCAACCGCACGTCACACTCCGGTAATGGGGCAGAGAAGGCCGTAGTCATTGAATGCGTATACAGATCACTTCTGGCATCTAGACAGTCAGGTTATTGGTATATTAGGATATATAGATGAAACACAAAAAATAAATTCTACAGAGTAATGTGCACGGCCTATTTTTAGTCACAGGGTATTATTGCATTTGGTGTCTTCAGTCAATACGTAGCCTACTCCGTCGGTTCATCCTCATATTCCCGTTCGTCTTTTTAATCAGCTGTGGTGAATCAGATAAGCATTGTCCTTCTAAAAATATCTAATTAGTTGCATCGTTGAGTGGATAAGTACATGGAATTAATCTTTATTCGAGAACATCTCAAGATATTATCGTATAATTGAGATTAACCTGATGTTTGATAAAGATGCGTGCTGTTTTGATCACTAGGCGCTTGGTGGTACCCTGCCTCCTCGCACACGCGCTCAGCTCTGACTACAGCAGCACGCGCTCACAGACCCCTCCGTCTCAGTTTTCTCCTGCAGTTGGGCAGTAGCGTGTCCCTGCATTTCGTCTGCGACATTAACAGGACAGAATCCTTGGCACGCCGCTCATTGTCTCGCTATGTAATTTTATTCCGACTGTCTTGATTTCATCATTCCAGCACATCTTCCCACACCAAACGGCTCATCACATTTCCGTTCGGTTGCCCTCCCGACCGAAGCGCCAGCAGGATTTGCTAAGGAAAAGGAAAAAAAAATACAATTTTCGGTTTAACGCAAACTGGAAATCGAGGAATTATGTCCTCCAGGCACAGGCGGGGGATTGCCCGTTGGGGTTTCTGTTGGTTTCTTTGGGGGTTTTGGAGGATCGGCGCCGCGTGTCCAACATCTTGCACTTGCAGCGTCTCCAGGATCTCGTGCACTGATCGGGTCGCAGGGCTTTCGGCTTTCCCTGTCCTGCAGTCCGATTTCGAAAACATCGAAGAGATGTGAGTAGCCTATGATCTAACTGTGTTTTTTTAAAAGAACGATCCCCAAATACATCCGTACCATGCATAAACAAAATGAAATAAATAAAAAATAAAATATTCTGTGATAAACCTATGGATTGTACAAGTCGTCGTCCGTTTGACAGCATTCTTAACAGATAAAATGGAATTTCAAGACAATTCAAATATATCCGCCAGTCTAATTATACATTATTGCTGTGAACAATACGACATATAGCAATAATTAGCTTGCTTAGCAAAATAATAGTTCGACATCGTAAATATTGAATAAGATGAGCAATGTAATGGAATAAGATGATCTTGGTGTAAAAGCAGAGGAGTAGCTCTGTTGTAAGCACTGTCTGATAGGGAATTACTCAGTGATCAGTCATTGAGTGGTAAGAGACCAAAGGCTCGATTTTTACAGCTCTGTTTAAAAAGCATTTGGCATGAACCCTGACAGAGGCACCCTCCTGAGGAAAGTGGGCAGATATCAGCTTTTAACAATTTCAAGACGTCTGAGAAATTCGTATGTAATTCTGTGCATAGGGGGCTGCATTTCGTTTTCTTCCATCAACAGGCCACGTACAGTATAACGCACACCTTTTTTAGAACTAGTATGCCATTTTGCAGACCATTGTAGGTGTTCTGCACCATAGAATGAATCTGGAACGTGCAGAGAGATGTAAAAATGGTTAAGCAGAACTGATAAACGGTGTGTGTGTGTGTGTGCGTGCGTGCGTGTGTGCGTGCATTCATATTTGTGTTTGGGAGCTGTGTGTGTGTGTGCATGTGTATGCGTGTTCATGTTTGTGTGTGGGAGTAGTGTGTGTCAGCTGTGTGTGTGTGTGTGTGTGTGTGGGTGAGAGGTTATGGCTTACCTGGAAGATGCAGGGTACAATAGAAATATTTGATGATTTGAAAAAAAAACCCATATTCCCTGTTCCAGTAACATAAATCAAATGCAGATTAGACTGAAATTAGAGGACTAACAAGAGTAAAATTATTCTATACAGGCTTCACTAAGGACAAAGGGGTGTTAGAGAAGTAACCGCTGCTACATTTATGTTGTAAATAAACTGTAGTGTTAATTAATATTAGGTATGTTACATGTAATGGAAGATTTTTTTTCTTGAATTTACAACGTGTCCCCCCTATATTTCTGTCTTCAATTGGACCCTGACGTGAACACCGAACAATATCTAATTGGCACTTATGCAAGTATGTCATTCAGTTTCCAAGACAACCGATTCTGGGCACCAGCTCAGGCATAGGGTAAGCTTCAATGAATGCTGTTTATTTTCCACGGGAAAGGTTGAATTATTTTGCGCAAATCCCTTCCTTTTCTCTAAAAACCAACCGCTCTCGCACTGTTACGTACACACTGGCCATCCTGTTCCCCAAACTGACATCCTGTTCCCCAAACTGAACTACAGTCAAAAGAGCATCTGACATGAAAGATTCTGCTGCCAGTTAAATTGTCTTTGATTTAGCAAGGTTAGCTTCTCGCTGAGTGGCTTTAGCCCTCTGTTGTGTATGTTTAGGGGCAGGTTGAGACTATGTGCATGAGGAATGGTATATAGTGGTTGCTGGTTTGACTGGTACCTCAAAGCTAAGTCTTCAGTGAAAAAATGACCCTAACCTAACAGACAGATCTGTTTGTTGGGTGGTGATGTGAACACGTCTGTGGGGGTGTTCTTGTGCTCTTATAAAGCTGTTGTTTAGCATGATGAAGCCTCAGGTTAAGGAGAAAAGTGTACAGACCATTACTGGACAGAAGAAGATGTTTTAAGTGGGCTGGACGTGGGGGGGGGGGGGGGGCAGGGATTTATTTGGAATTTCACTGTGAGAACGACTCAGAGTCAGAGTGGGAGTGGGGGAGGAGCAGGTGTGGGGCAGTGAGTGGAAGTTTGGGGGGGAGGGGGGTGCGAATGGTTGGCTGGTGCCCCAAAAAGTTGAGGAGAATGGGGGTGCGGCATATGTTTCACTGCCATGTTTTGTGTGGGGGACAGGTATCGATTAAAAAAAGCAGGATTTTTAACATAAATGTCTTTCAACAGGGTTTTAAACCAATTTCAGACATTTAATACAACAAAATGTATGACATTGCACATCAGGGTTTAAGGTCGATGGCCATTCCAGTGATTTCTGACGCTCTGTTGCCAACACACAACTGTCAAACTCTGAAGTTAAATCAACAAGGATGTACAAAAGTCAAAGTGACGACTGACCCTGAGGTCAAGTCAGAGCATTTTGAGTCTACATTTGCGGCTCCCTGTGTTGTAAATGGACTGCATTTATATAGCGCTTTTATCCAAAGCGCTTTAAAATTGATGCCTCTCATTCACCCATTCATTCATTCATTCACACACACACACACACACACACACACACACACACACACACCAACGGTGAAAGGCTGCCATGCAAGGTACCAGTCAGCTGGTTGGGAGCAATTAGGGGTTGGGTGTCTTGCTCAGGGACACTTCCGCTTCCGCCAAATAAAATCCACACCTTCTCAGTGGCGTATTCTGTCAAGGCTGGAGGCCTTCTGCCTGGAGAACAAGCCACGGAATCCTAGCAAGGCTGGAGGCCTTCTGCCTGGAGAACAAGCCACGGAATCCTAGCAAGGCTGGAGGCCTTCTGCCTGGAGAACAAGCCACGGAATCCTAGCAAGGCTGGAGGCCTTCTGCCTGGAGAACAAGCCACGGAATCCTAGCGAGCCGAACACGATAAGACGCACAGGTTGCAAACAACGCTAGCTTCCTGAGCGAGTTTTTCCAAATGAAACAGAATATTCTGTTCAGCAATAGACTGTCCATTCCATACGCTGTCTCCCTTTCATTCTTTCTAAAAGCGCAAAGAGCGCATTCCACGTTTTCTGTCAAAGACTAAGAGATTGCGTTCGGTTGCTTCCGGTTGCTTCGCTGAATTCCAAAACGAAAGGGGTGTGTTGCTCTGAGCCGGTCACGGAGGCAAATGATCTGAAGGTGAACCCAGCAGCGAAGCCAAACTGGTGAATGTGTTCGGAGTTCACCCGGCCATGTTTCACTGTGCTCCTAATGGTCCCTACTGGAGCCCGTTACTGTAGAGGAAAAAGCACCGGTCTGCAATTACGTTGTTAGATTTGGAAAATCATTTGGTTTTTTTTGTCTAGCGAGCTAAAGGCTACTTTGCACAGGACTCATAAGCAGTTATATTCAGCTGTATGTGAGCTGTTATCATATGCAGTTACATTCTGAATTTGGGAAGAGGATGCATCCCATTTAAGGAAAGACCTATTGTGTCCAAATTGTTCCATCATTTCCAAATATTCATTCAGAGAGCTGTGAGAATATTGAGTTTACGTCGCCAGCTGTACACTTTTTAAACGATAACTGTCAATGGCCTTTTCTGAATGAGCATGACACGTAATATAAGCAGACCTGTTTTTGAAATTAAAACGTCTTTTTTCATTTTTGACAGATATATTGCGAATCAAGACAGATTCTATACCATCACCGACAACGAACTGAAGTTCTACTCGAATCTCAGGAACCTGTAAGTACTGCACAAGTTGATTAAGATTTTGCACAAATGTGATAACAGAGGGCATTCGCAGGTGAGGTTGCCGGGTGTTTAACATGGCAATGATAATGTCATAGTGTGAAATGTGTTTCATCTAAATATGGCTTTCTGTCCACTCACAGAACTGTCACAGACACTCAGCTGGCATCTATAGCTCCGAATGCCTTTGTCAATAATCCCAAACTCCACTATCTGTAAGTTATTATTATTATTATTATTATTATTATTATTATTAGTGTCGTTCATAGTAGCACTAGCAGTTGTCATAGTAGTTGCAGTAGCGTAATCCAGTTGGTTTCGTTTCTTGTGTCAACATAATCTATGCGGCATGAACATAATAATTTCAGAATGAATATGAAAAAATGTACAAGTATTACAATACTATGAAATATGGCCATGCAAGATATCATTTTATCCGTACAAGCTTAAGCCAAAGAGGCCCAGGTCTGTAGTTTTGCTGTTAGATTTGGGAGTTTTTAAAGAACAGGGTTAGTGGAACTCAGTTATTTTTACCTGCAGAACATCTAAAATTGAAAATTGTGTGATTAAAACTGATTTTGCCTTCGTCTTAAGAACTGTAGCATGTCATTAAAATGATTTTTTTATCTGCAGAAATCTAAAAGACAACCAATTGCCAGCCCTGTCTTGGAGAACCTTTCACAATTTAAATTTATCACATTTGTAAGTTCTGATTCCTTTTCTAGCATGTATGTTAGCATGCATTCATCCGCATATGTGCGTCTCGATACGTGTGTGAATATGTATGCAGATATGCTGTGTATTGTACTGTATTCTTCTGTACCTATGTTCGGGCTTGGGGATGTGCACATGTGTTTGTGTGTACGTACAATGTACAATTTGCTCTTATTCCAGAGCGACTTCCAAAGTAGCACAGGTCATGTACACGCACAGTGTTTGTGTTTGTATGTGCATGTACGTGCATGTGTGGATGCATGTGTACGCCGAGTCTACAAAACATTATGGACACCTGCGCTTTCCATGAGATACACCGACCTTGTGGATCTAGGTGAAAGAGATGAATTTGACTGGTTAATTCCTCTTCCGTGAGAGTAGATGAAGGGGAGGAGATGGCTGTTTTAACAGCTGGCTTACTGTTGGCTGGATCCTTTGGGTGGTGGACCGTTCTCGGTGCGCACTGTGGAACTGTTGAAAGTAAAAGGCCCACCTGCACTGTATCTGTGCACGCTCAAACTGGTGCCTCTGACACCTATGACTGTACCCCATTCAGAGGCACTTCAGTCTTACGGCTTGTCCTCACGCCCTCTGATTGGCACACACGCACAGTCTGTGTCTGCAGCCTCCAGGCTTAGAAATCCTTCTTCAGCCTGTGTGCTTCCCGTCGTCATTTGGGCTGCGTGGTGGCACAGCTACTAGCATTGTTGGAGGTTCCGGGTTCGAGTCCCCGGCTGAGTCTCTGAAAGGATCTGGTTCTCTGCGTGGAGTTTGTGTGTCCCCCCCCCCCACCCCCGTGTTCCCGTGGGTTTTCCTCCGCGTACTCCGGTTTCCTCCCGCAGTCCAAAGGAGAGTGAGACTACTAAACCGAAGTGGATTTGCGAAATCAAGGAGGGACCATAGCTTTGAGCTGGATTCACCTGGCAGCGCTCTCAGTGTATATGCATGCGAGTGTGTGTGTGTGTATGTATGTGTGCATGTACGTGCATGTTTGTATGTGTTCGAGTGCTCACGCTCTGCGTCCGTGTTCAGGATCCTGACGGGGAACCTTTTGCGGTGTTCATGTGAGAACATGTGGATCAGGCAGTGGCAGGGGCCAGAGTCTGACAACCAGGACCTGCGCTGCGTGGAGGAGGAGGGCGGGACCAAGCTCCTCTCCCAATCGACCCCTCCTGACTGCGGTAAGGTCCAGCCCCTTTTTATCCGCAACCGGCGCTCGGTGGCCAAAGTTTTTACTGGAAGCGGAACACTTCTGAAAGCACGCTTCCGCTGAGAATGAGCTCTTCCCATTGGCTTAGAGTGCAGACTTGACTCTCTCGCTCGCTCCAGCTGAAGGATTTGAGAATCTGATTCCTCCACAAGCCCTGGCAAGTCGTTCCATGCACTAATGCTCCTTCCCTCCTCCTCATTCTCAGTTTGAAGGGAATCCCCTAAGTGGCACAGATACACCACGGCTGCCTCCAGTAGGGTGGTTCCCTTCTAATTTCAGCTAATGGAGATAGGATCCACAGTCTCACAAGTCCCCAGTTGCATTCCTTTGATGGAGCCAAAAAAAAAAAAAAAAATGTAGGTGGTCATGTGAGTAGATGACACCTATATAAATAGAAAATGGGTGACAGAGCGGCAAGGCCATCTTCATTTATTCGAATGCGCGTAGCGTTTGGCAGGTTTAGTCCTCTGTTGAGATTACCCACAATGCACGATTGCCACTTCCTTTCATGGCAGAACAGTAAAGATCATGCAAATATCAAATAAATGCATTATAAAAAACGCTAATTAATGTAATTACTGTCAGTGTTTGTCAACTAGAAATATATGAATGCTATACATATGATTTTTTTTGGGGGAATGTCATATGTTTATTTCTTGTTTTGTAACTTAAAAAGCTTATTTTGAACATTGCATATTGATTAGAACATGTAAGCACAGGTGAAGCAATTTTGATAGCTAACATTTGGATAGGTAGCTAATTAAAATGTAATGCCTTTAGAGAAGTTCTCTTGAAAGCTTTAAAGTACATCAAATCCTGATGGGCATTAGCTCATGCTGTAATATTAGCAAACTAGTTAATCTTTTCATGCTTTGATTTTCATTGCTGACATTATATAACTTTCTGACCTATCCGGCTGGCTAGCTAACAAGCATTGTCTCAAAATGACGTTTCCTTCAAATTGTTTTCGGTGTGATTAGTTAATTCATTGAATTAATAATTATGAGACCAAAGGAGGCTGTGATTTCACATATTTTACAGTATTTGTGAAAAATGCTAGAACTCATAGTTTGACAGCTCTGCATTTCTTTGTCCAATGAAGAGACAGAGAAACGGGTCGAGTGAGCACACGCCTAATTCAGCCATCTTGTGCTTTGTGCTGTACAGTAGATCCTGCCCGAGTCAGGGGGCTGCCACACAGTGTACTGTCAGCAGAGGCAGAGAGGGAAACTGGTTCTCAGCTGCCTTCATTCGGGCTCTGTTTTTTTAATTTTTTTTTTTACTCACAGTTCCTCCAACAGTGACGATCAGCCCCTCTAACATCACACAGATGGCAGGAAGTGATGTCACAGTGACATGCAGGGCCAGCGGGGCTCCCGTCCCCAAGCTCATGTGGAACACCAGCATTTTGGTCACTGCCTCTGAGGTGAGCTCTGCCTAACCGAATCCTATCAAAGCCTTTCACTCAAACCCAAACCCTAGCCAAGGGTGTGAGTCCATCGCAAATCCTAATCAATATCCCTTATCTCTTATATTACCTCACTCCATTTTGCGCTGAGGAGACGCCCGTAACCGACCAAAAGTAAATCCGAAATTTGATATATTATCTATTTATACAGCTGCCCTGCTGGAGAATCCCATTATGGCAGCATTATGGTTCCACTTATCCAAGGCTCTACATCCCTTAAGAACGCTCGTGCAAAAAAAAAACAACAGCTGTCAGATCTGTTAAAGCAAGTCCTTCGGCTTTGGCGCGATCAGTATTTCCATCCGATGGATATTGTCGCTACTGCATACCGCTGCTGAGCTTTCTCACATTACCGCACTGACGTGGCAGTGTCCCGAGCGATTTCCTTTCACCGCGCGTATTTCCTCTTTAGGGTCCTTTTTGATGTTTGAGCTCCTCTTCGCCACCTTTCAGAAACCTGCTTTTATTTGAGTTCACATTTTTGCTGCGTTATTTTTACATACCATCACATTGTTGAATAATTGTAAGCTTTATATTTGGTAGCAAAATCAAAAAATCTGACTGTTTACAGGCAGAAGAAATGGACCTTAACTATAAACCTTGGGTCTGTTTCTTTTTTTTTCTTTTACTTGTAACAATGCTAATTTGCATTTAGCACACATAAATAAATAAAATAAATAAATAAATAAATAAAATGTATTTTTTTACAATAAATATTCTCTTTTGAAACACACTGTTAGTTGTCTGGAAAACACAGAACATGTTTGGATGCAGGGTTTGAGTTATGTGGGAGCCAGTGGGAGCTGAGCTCCCATAAGGAGGGGTCTGAGCTCCCATGAAAGCAGTAAAATCATACATCTTTGGGGGTCGCTAATACATTACCAACAACCGTTATTTTAATCACAAATAATGCATTTTTCAACGTAGTGAGTGTTATTTACGTTAACGAGACAAATAGGCTAAAAGAAACATGTTTTCCAAAAGAACTAAACGCACCATATTCTCTCATGAATGACAGTATGGCTGCACCTCACCACCAAGTCACCATGGTGCGCAGTAGAATATTGTTCCTGTTGAGAGCGCGCAAGCCGCAAACGTTCGAACCCATTTGGAAGGACAAGCCGCTACATGTATCAGCCAACATTATCATTATAATATATATATATAATAGAAAGTAGTAGTATAGACTAACTACCATGCCACTGGTAGCTCCCAGCATGCCCCGTGCACGGGACACTTTATCGGGTTCGTGCGGGACTGTGGCCCTGCAAATGTTATAAATAGCGTGATTATTGTCTTGCACAAACGTGTCTGTGTTGTATGATTTGTGTCTTGTTGTCTTTGGTTGTTTGTGTGGTGTGCCACCGTGGGCGAGACGAAAGAGGAGTTTGAGGGGCTTCTCCCCCGTTCGCCATTGTGAATCAAAGTGAGCGAATGTCTGATTTCCGTATTGAATGTTTCTCATTAAAGCTCGATTGAGTTTGAACTACCTTACGTGTCAGCTTTCATCATGGATCCTCGCCACGTTACACCTAACGAGACCCCCACAAAGATCAGATTATAACTCGAACCTTGTTTGGATGGAACAAATTATTACACACTAAAATGAATGTATGCAGTCGTGTACTGAGTGAACTCTTTTATACATAGAAGCATTGCTTCTGTTGTTACAAAGCTCACCTAAGTTTGTTCAGAATAGTCAAGAAATTCCTCATCGCCATCATAAATCCACCTGCGTTTGGTTGCAGTGGTGGTCAGCTTTTGCGTTTGACATTGTTCTGATGATATTCGGCTGTTGGACCATGACGTGGTTCTGCTGGCGGCCAGACACTTCCCAGTAACTTCTTTGCATTTTGGAAGCGAGGGCACCAAACTGCAATATTAAAATTCTTATAGTGTCTTATTGGGCGATTCACATTTTACATGTTAAAAAAAATAGCATGCCATTTGAAACTATGCCATGTGTGCATCGCTTTTGTATTTGACCACAGTCCATGTCGTTTAAAGACTGGCAATGAATACGTCAATATTGTTTGGATTTTCAAAAATGCGTTCTCTCCTGATGGTTGTTGTGTGGTATAGCACAGGAAGTCAAATAATGGGTCGGTAATCAGATATGACAACATAATCAGTCTTGATAATTAGTTTGTGTTTATATTGTCAGTTAGTACTGTAACAACATCAACAACAACAACAACAACAACAATAATAATAATAATAATAATAACAATAACAATAATAACAATAATAATAATTTGTGTGGGTGTGACTATGAAGGCATTCCGATGCATTTGTGTACATTAATGTAAATCAGCAACTATTAAAACCACACCCTGGATATGGAGAACCTTTTCAAAAAGGCAGTCTTTGGAGCCACAGAGCCAGCGATCCCATAGTGCAATTGCTCCACTGTGTTTGTAAACAAACATCATGTAAGAGAAAAAGAGTTAAATCATGTAAAGAAACTGAAGAACAAAACATAAATATGAGTAACTGACCTCATAACTGAAAGGTTGCAGGTTTGATTCCTAGGTAGAACACTGCTGTACCCTTGAGCAAGGTACTTAACCCGCATTGCTTCAGTATACTGATCTAGCTGTATAAATGGGTACACTACATTTCCAAAAGTATGTGGATACCTGAACATCACAGTGATGTGTACTTGTTGAACATCTCATTCCAAACCCATGGGCATTAATATGGAGTTGGACTCCCTTTTCTGCTGTGACAGCCTTCGGGGAAGGCTTTCCACTGAATTTTGGAACATGGCTGCGGGGATTCACTTCCATTCAGCCCCAAGAGGATTAGTGAGGTTGGGCACTGATGTTGGGCCTACAGCCTGGCTCACAGTCAGCATTCCAATTCATCTCAAAGGTGTTTGATTGGGTAGAGGTCAGGGCTCTGTGCAGGCATTACATTACATGACATTACATTTATTTGGCAGACGCTTTTATCCAAAGCGACATACAAAAAGTACGTTGGCAGGCCAGCCAAGTTCTTCCTCATCAGACTCCCATCTCTTTATGGACCTTTCTTTGTGCTCGGGGACAGTGTCATGCAGGAAAGGACCTTCCCCAAACTGTTGCCACAATATTGGAAGTGCACAATTCTCTAGAATGTCATTGTATGCTGTAGCAATAGGATTTCCGTTCACAGGAAGTAAGGGGCCCAGCCCAAACCATGAAAAACAGCCCAAGACAATTATTCCTCATCCACCAAACTTCACAGTTGGCACTTTTCATTCGAGCAGGTAACGTTCTCCTGGCATTCGCCAAACCCAGATTTGTCCGTCAGACTGCCAGATAGTGAAGCATGATTCATCACTCCAGAGAACCCGTTTCCACTGCTCCAGAGTCCAATGGCGGTGTGCTTTACAGATTTGTCCGACAGACTGCCAGACAGTGAAGCGTGATTCATCACTCCAGAGAACGCATTTCCGCTGCTCCAGAGTCCAATGGTGGTGTGCTTTACACCACTCCAGCCAAGGCTTGACATTGTACATGGTGATCTTTGGCTTGTGTACAGCTGCTCGGCCATGGAAACCCATTTCAAAGCTCTTGATGAACAGTTCTTGTGCTGACGTTGTTTCCAGTGGTAGTTTGGAACTCTGTAGTGAGTGTTGCAACCGAGGACAGATGATTTTTACATGCTACATGCTTCAGCACTCGGTGGTCCCTGTTCTGTGAGCTAGTGTAGCCTACCGCTTTGCGACTGAGCTGTTGTTGCTCCTATTCTCCTAGTTTTCACTTCACAATAACAGCACTTGTAGGCTGGGGCAACTCTAGCAGGGCAGAAATATGACAAAATAACTAGTTGGAAAGGTGGCATGGTATGACAGTGCCACGTTGAAAGTCACTTCAGTACAACCCATGCATGGCTGTATGCTTGATTTTATGCACCTGTTAGCAGTGGGTGTGGCCAAAATAGCCTAAACCACAAATAAGAAGGGGTGTCCACATACTTTTGGAAATGTAGTGTAAAAAAATGCTAAATCCCCTCTGGATAAGAGCAGCTGTTAAATGCCTGTAATGTAAATATGCCTGTTGAGATATTTAACTATTTTCCTCTTGGTTGGTGGGAAAATCTAATAAAACCCAATATGAGGGATGCGCACGTAACTACCTCCATCTTAGAGAGCAGTCGGAGACCTTCCATTTCCGCTGTCCACGGGGCAGGCGTTGGGGGGCGCGGAAAGCTAAAACACTGTAACAGGAGTAGCATGGCGCTAAGCAGATGGGGTTTTTTTGCACCACGGAGTGTTTTCTTCCCGGCTGCGCTGTCAGCATGTGAGCTGGTGCAGAGGTCATGTGTGTTACCGAGTCTGCCCCGGCGTGGTCCCGCGTCCAATAGCACCCGCCCGGGTTTGTTCCTTAAACAGCCGCTCGGCAGTAACCCGCCATCGCACTGTGTCCTCTGCTTCAGCGCAAACCCGCCATCGTACTACTGTCCAGACCTGGGCCAAATACGTATTTGTTCTGGATTCAGATACTTTTCTACGCTTTACTGGTCTGGTGTATTTGGAACCAATGAAATACGCTCAAAAAAGTGCAAACCCCGCCTTCTGGTCATATTGGCAGGCCCAATTACACCAGGCAAGATCAACAGAACACAGAAAGGTTTTTGAATCGAAAACAAATACGTATTTGACCCAGGTCTGGTACTGGATCTCTCCTGATGTCATACGGGAGCAGTGACATCACGCAAGATTAATGGCATACAGGAAAGAGGTCCTATTGGTCCTATATGTCCCAGGGATTAATTCATCATTCAAAGATATATTGGCCTTTCTTTTGTTTGTTGCAAATATGGGAATTCCCTGCAATTTAGTGATAGAATAGGTTCAGATAAGTACTGTTGAGTTTTTTTAAGACCACAATAATCTAAGAAAAAAAGTAAATAAAATTCTCTTTAAAAACCATGGACATTATTTGCAGATATGAAAGAAGGCTAAAGAGTGTAATAATAATATTTTATGTATTGATATCCTTCATCAGGAAGACATATCCGACTTGCAGTCCAGGCTCATCCTGTCCAACCTGTCTTACCTTGACAATGGGCACGAGCTCACCTGCAGTGCGGAGAACATAGCGGGTCTGAACGAGGCTTCTGTGGTCCTCAACATCCAGTGTGAGTGCACATATCCACACAACCATGCACATAGTGCATTCACATAATCCTGCACATATTACGTCCACACAACCATGCACATAGTGCATACACTTAATCCTGCACATATTATATCCACACAACCTTGCACATAATACATACATGTAATCCTGCACATATTATATCCACACAACCTTGCACATAATACATACATGTAATCCTGCACATATTATATCCACACAAGCATGCACATAGTACATACACGTAACCCTGCACATATTATATCCACACAACTATGCACATAGTACATGCACATAATCCTGCACATATTATATCCACACAACCATGCACATAGTACATACACATAATCCTGCACATATTATATCCACACAACCGTGCACATAGTACATACACATAATCCTGCACATATTATATCCACACAACCTTGCACATAATACATACATGTAATCTTGCACATATTATATCCACACAACCATGCACATAGTATGTACCCCTACACATATTATATTTGTACAAATATGCACATATTGCACACGTGTAACCCTACACATATTACACACGTAACCTGACACACATTACATACATGTAAACCTACACATATTACACACATGTAACCCTACAAATATTACATACATATACCCCAGCACGTATTACATCCGTGTAACCCCACACATATTACACACATGTAACCTGACACACATTACATACATGTAACCCCACACATATCACACGCATGTAAACCTGCACATATTACATACATATATGCCAACACACATTACATCCGTGTAACCCCACACATATAACACACATGTAACCTGACACACATTACAAACATGAAATCCTACACATATTACACACATAACCTGACACACATTACAAACATGAAATCCTACACATAATACACACATGTAACCCTACACATATTACATACATGTACGCCAGCACACAGTACATCCGTGTAACCCCACGCATATTACATACATGAAGAGAAATGAACACAGGTAACAGAGCTTGTTGCCCTTGTTCCCCAGTCGCTGCCATTATCCTGCAGCTGATGGACCCCACCTCGGACCATCACTGGTGCATCCCGTTCAGTGTGGCGGGGAACCCCAAACCGCAGCTGCAGTGGCTGCACGACGGAGAGCCCGTCCCCGACCACGACTACATCTGGACCCAGATACACGACTCCACCAACCACGAGTACCACGGGTGCCTCCACATGCAGACCCCCACGCACCTCAACAACGGCCAGTACACCCTGCTGGCCCGGAACGCCTACGGGGAGGACCAGAAGACTGTGTCAGCCGTCTTCATGGACCCCATCGGTCAGTAGGCCGTCAGAGCGTCGGTGTGCATGCTCTCGGTTCTCCGTGCGTCTTGTAAAAGGGGGTGCGCTATCACGCTAAATAACGTCTCTGTTTTTCTCTCTCTATTTCAGTGGACGAATTTGGTGAGTGTCTGAAACCCTTCGTTGCTCCGTGATTCGTCTGTTTCTCCAGCATACCGTAAAGTAATTCCGTTCTGCAGTTTCAACGGTAATCGAAATGCGCACCTGTGCTTTTTCAGAAATTAGCGCTTGTATCAGAACCATATGCGTGATAGCCAGCTCGCTAGCTAACATTTCATTGAGAATGTGTTTCCTGGTTTCATCATGTATCAGGTGTAACTAGCTCCCTTCTTTACAAACTATTAGCTGAATTTAACAATTTGAAAAAAATAAAATGTTAATTGTGGAATGCGTAAAAGTTGAAGCACCCTTCCAGTTGATCCATTAATATATATATTTTTTTCTTCCAAAAAAGGTTCTTGCAGCTTCACGTTAGCACGGTCAAGACAATTGCAGGGCTTAATATATACTCTGACCCTTCTATCCTCTAAGGGTGTTGTGCTCACTCTCAACAACCATTGTCCCCTCTAAGCAGGTGACTGAGGACTTGAAAATAAAGATGATTTACTCTTACAAAGCAGGGATCGGCTATAAGAAGATATCTAAATGCTTCCAGCTTGGAAATTCCACGGATAGAGACACCATTAAGAAATGAGTTAAACGTTAAAGTTTAAAGGAACTGTTAGAGTCAAGGCAAGATCTTTAAGACCGAGAAATATCTCTGATATTACTGCTCTTGGCTGGTCAGATATGCGAAGCATGACCCACATATCAGTGCAAAGGCCCTGAAGAAAATGTTGCTTACTCAGAAAGGATCTAGATGAATCAGTTGCCAGAAGGAAACCTTTCCTGCAGTCTCATCACAAAAGTAAATGTCTGAAGTATGCAACACAACACTTAGATAAGCCAGAGCCTTTACTGTGAGCTAGTGAATACAAAACGTGAACTCTTTGTTCACAGTCGCCAAAGATACATTTGGAAAAAAAAACATCAGAAGCTTTTTTTTTTTTGAAGAAAAGAACACCTTGCCAATCGTTAAGCACGGGGCTGGACCTGTTTTGCTTTGGGGTTATGTGGCACAGGAAACATGTCCCAGAGTCAGTGAAGAGATTGAAGCTGAAAAGAGTTTGGATAGTACAACAAGACATGAACATCATCAGTCAACTATGAGCTATATAAATGAACAAAAGTTTAATTGTTAAATAAGCAAAATTTTAATTGGAATGGCCTTTTGCGATCCCCAGACTTGAATATTATTGAGAATCTGTCTGTAGATCTGAAATATGCAGCGCATGCTCAAAGACCTAAGATTGTTTCTAAACTGGAAGTGTTCTGCAAGAAAGAGTGGGGAAAAAAGCAAGAATTGCTGGCTAGCTAGAAGACATGACTGGAAGCTGTGATTTCTGCCAAAGGAGAAGTGGCTAAGTACTGACTGACAGGGAGTCTCAACTTTTGCACATGCCACATTTACTGCCTTATTTTTTTCAATATGTTAGATTTGGCAAATAAATAATTAAAAAGAATAATAATTGTGCTTTAAAATTTACAGATATATGTCATGCTTTTAAGTTATATACAGTATGATCCAAAGAATAGCACCTCATCTTTGAAACACAGTTGAGGTATGGTGTTATGGCTTGGGCATGTATGGCTGCCACTGGAACTGGCTCACTTCTCTTTATTGATGATGTGACTGCTGACAGCAACAGCAGGATGAATTCTGAAGTGTACAGAAGCATCTTATCTGCTGAGATCCAATCAATTGCCTCAAAATTCTTCGGATGACACCTCACCTTGCAGCAGGAAAATGACCTCAAACACGCTGCTAAAGCAACCAAGGAGTTTTACCGGGCCAGAAAATGGGATGTTCTTGACTGGCCGGTCAGTCAGTCAGCCAGTCACCCAACCTGAATCAGATTGAACATGCGTTTCATTTGCTGAAGACCAGACTGAAGGCAAAAATCCCCCGAAAACAAACAGCAAATGAGGATGGCTCTAGTACAAGCCTGACAATGCATTACGGGGAAAGTTACCCTGCGTCTGTTGATGTCTGTGGGTCACAGACTTCAGGCAGTCATCCAATGCAAAGGTTTTGCTAACAAGTCCTAAATATGATGACTTCATTTAAGACTAGATTGTTTAAGACTGTCTTACTTTTGGTCTGCTAAAATGGGGGACTGTGTAATAAAGGGCTGTAGTTCCTACACGGATCATCCGAGATGGATGTAAATGATAACCTCATTCCTATTCATTGTTTCATTTTAAATCTAATGGACTGGAGTACATAGCCAAAATAACAAAAATTGTGTCACTGTCTAGGTTCGTATGGACTGCACTGTATATATACCATATATATCTATGTCTCAATCAATTTATTCAGATTTTTCTACCCCATGATGGCCTGCTTTGCTGGCATTGACACTTTTTCGGCCCTTATGTTGAGAGACAACAGCAATAGACTCCAAGTGCAAATTGGGCACGTTGAACCTCTCATTAGCTTTCTTGTTCATCATGAACTAATGCTGCAGCAACGCACAGCTGTCCAAGAACCAGCTGAGCAGCCGGTTGTCCAGTTACTTTTGGTCCCCCAAAATGGGGGGACTGTGTATGAAAAAGGGCTGCAATTCCTACGTGGTTCACCCAGTATGGATGTAAATAAATACCTGGAAAATAAAGCTGTCTGTACTTTAACATGAAATCCAGTGTGCATTATATATCGTGCATTTTCCTATTAATAATAAATGCCATCTTTCCTTACATGATCAATGTATACTCCATCTCTGTTGCTGCTTAACAAACCCGACAGAGAAAACTGTGTGACACCCGATAGATTAATGCGAGCTTTTAAAGTGACTCAGTACTCAGCTGGTAATAATTAGTAATGTGATTGCCAGACACACAGAGAGAAACTTATGATTTTTCTCTGGTTGAAGTTTATTTCTTTGTTTTCTCTTTTTCTTCTTTAGGGACAGTAACACCACCACCACCGTCAGAACATGAAGACAGTGTAGCTGTGAGTGCCAAATAAAAAATATAACTCATTCATGCAGTTTGCAGCTCGTTTGGATATTTAGTGCGTGATTAATTGTTGATTCATATGTACGGTCTGTAAAAGGATTAATACTCAAAGTGGGCCCTGATTTGACAGTCAGGACACGATTGTGAATCACTGGTATTAATTCAGGATGTTGGTGAATTAAGGCTTGCCCTACCCAATTTCTGTAAATTTGTGACAGGAGTTTGTAGCCCACGCAGAAAAAAGTCAAGTGTTCATTGAACTCTAACCGAGTGCATACTGTGTGAGTCCAGTGGGGACCATGCATGCTCTGTAACGGTTGATTTAGCATTGTACTGTGCACCTTCAAAACTGTTTCAAAAGAGGTTGGTTTTAGAAGAACAAATGAACTGTGGGAATGGTTGGGTTTTTGCTTCATCAAAGCTACTGTAAGCACATGGGCTGGTTTTCTCTCTTTAGCAATCTGGTCATAGACTTTTGAACATTTGATACACTCGTCCAGGAAGCATGGAGTCTAGATCTGCACAATTATGGAATGTAAAACGAGAAAATCATGGAAAATGACAAGAAGACATCCTGTCAATTAGGGCTCCATTAAAGTACACTGTAGTTAAAGTTTTAAATATTTAACATAACAAAAATGCCCATAAGAGGAACCTCTGAGTTCTAGCATACATACTCATGCCACTTTCGCCAGTGCCAAGCTCTCATGCCAAAAGTCAAGCATTAAAAGTGAATGACTCACACTCTCTGATTCAAACAAATTATGACGCTAATGTATCTAATACTGTTAGACAAACGGCCACGTCTTAGCAGTATCAAAGGACAAAATTTAGCAATGCCGCTAAAGTTCTCGGCAAAAGGGAGCCAAGTTTGTGGCGGATTCACACGGTGTTTGTTTCTCTGATTATTTTGTTTATAGGCGTATGTGGTCGTCGGGATAGCTGCTGTGGCCTTCACGGGATTCGTGCTGATGTTGATCATTCTCAAATTTGAGAAGATTTCCAAGTTCTGTCTGAAAGGTAAGACCGTCATTCCTTTGTCAGAACCATTATTCATTTACTGTAGCATGTACATGCATTTTTGTACAGTACTTGAAGTCCATTTCAGGTCTTTCTTTAGTGCTTGTTACTCCTGAAAAGCTCAACTGTGAAAAAGAATATGTTGATTATTGCATTTTATTGGATATTACTGTGGAGGATTGCACTTTAGGAGTGGGATAATGCTATATAATGCCACGGCTTTCACATCAACGTTTGGCTTATCCACATGGGGAGCAAACTTGTGTAATTCGAGGTTGGACCTTTCACACCCTGCGCTCAAATCCATTTACTATATCTAATCCACTGTGCCCTCTAATTCAATTTTGTAATATTTAATACTTGGAGCACTATATCCTCAATCTCCGTATCGCACCTACTATTGCACTTACTGCCGTGTTGTTGGTTAATGTAATGTAATCACTCCTGCTGCTATCGGTTGTTCACTGAGAAGTTAGTATAGCCTCTACTCTTAGCCAAACCTCGTTTTCAAAAGTGCTTGCTAAATGCTAAAATGTAATGTAAATGAACTGTTTGAAACAGTCTCCCAATTGTATTTAACTGTCCTTTGTGTGTAAAATAGGGAGATGTGTGTGGGGAGATGCGCCTGTGTTTCTGTGTGTTGGTGTCTGTGTGTATGAAGCTGGGTTTTGTGTTGTTGGATGTTATACAGTATCACAGTTGCGGCTCAGCGTGTGTGTGTTTCTGCGTGTTTCTGTGTGTCGGTGTCTGTGTGTATGAGGCTGGGTTTTGTGTAGTAGGATGTTATATCAGAGATGTATCTCAGCATGTGTGTGTGTGTGTGTGTGTGTGTGTTTCTGTGTGTCGGGGTCTGTGCATTATATCAGGGGCGCAGTTACCCACCTTTCTCTGCTGAGGAGGGAAATTGTATCCTTAATGCTTCCAGCAGCACATTATGGAGAGGATCGCATTTCAACCCGCCTCTGACCTCAACTGTCTTCATTCACATAAAACCACAGTTGATATTCACCGCAGAGGAAGACTGTAAAACAAAAAGAAGTATTGTAGCGTGCGTGTGTGTGTGTGTGTGTGTGTGCATGTGGTGTGCCTGTGGCCGTGTGTGCACGGTCAGGTGTATGGGTATGTGTGTGGGCAGTGTGGGTCTGCTTGCCTGTCGGTGTTTTCCGTGCGTTCAACACCCTAGTACTTTTGTTTTAGGGTGCTCCTCTGGCATGAGCAATGATGACGACTCCGCTAGTCCCCTTCATCATGTTTCCAACGGCAACAACACCCCGTCGTCCTCGGAGATGGGTGCCGACGCCGTCATGATCGGAATGACGAAGATCCCGGTGATCGAGAACCCTCAGTACTTCCGCAGCACTGGTGCCCTGCTAAAATCACAGACATGTGAGTGAGTGACCAAGCCCCCCCATCAGGGGCCCCACCTTACATCACAAACCCCTACAGCCCCCCATCAGGGGCCCCACCTTACAGCACAAACCCCTACAGCCCCCCATCAGGGGCCCCACCTTACATCACAAACCCCCTACAGCCCCCCATCAGGGGCCCCACCTTACAGCACAAACCCCTACAGCCCCCCATCAGGGGCCCCACCTTACAGCACAAACCCCTACAGCCCCCCATCAGGGGCCCCACCTTACATCACAAACCCCTACAGCCCCCCATCAGGGGCCCCACCTTACAGCACAAACCCCTACAGCCCCCCATCAGGGGCCCCACCTTACATCACAAACCCCCTACAGCCCCCCATCAGGGGCCCCACCTTACAGCACAAACCCCTACAGCCCCCCATCAGGGGCCCCACCTTACTGCACAAACCCCCTACAGCTCCCCATCAGGGGCCCCACCTTACTGCACAAACCCCCTAGAGCCCCCCATCAGGGGCCCCACCTTACTGCACAAACCCCCTACAGCCCCCCTATCAGGGGCCTCACCTTACAGCTCAAACCCCTACAGCCCCCCATCAGGGGCCCCACCTTACTGCACAAACCCCCTACAGCCCCCGATCAGGGGCCCCACCTTACAGCACAAACCCCTACAGCTCCCCATCAGGGGCCCCACCTTACAGCTCAAACCCCTACAGCCCCCCACCAGGGGCTACAGTCTATCAGTGAAAACACTGAGCTACACACTAAGCTACACACTGAGTTATGCACTGAATTAAACTCAGCTACACACTGTGTTACACACTGAATTAAACACAGCTACACACTGAGCTACACAGTGAGTCAAACACAGCTACACACTGTGTTACACACTGAATTAAACACAGCTACACACTGAGCTACAGACTGAGTCAAACACCGCCACACACTGAGCTACACACTGAATTAAACACAGCTACACACTGAGCTACACAGTGAGTCAAACACGGCTACACACTACGCTACTCACTGAGTTAAACACAGCTGCACACTGAGCTACACACTGTGTTACACACTGAATTAAAACAGCTACACACTGAGCTACACAGTGAGTCAAACACAGCTACACACTACGCTACTCACTGAGTTAAACACAGCTGCACACTGAGCTACACACTGTGTTACACACTGAATTAAACCCAGCTACACACTACACTACTCACTGAGCTGATCTCAACCATGCAGTGAACTACGCACTGAGACATGTCCCGAACCCCCCCCCCCCCCCCCTTCCCCCCCGCAGTCGTCCAGCACATCAAGAGGCACAACATCGTGCTGAAGCGCGAGCTGGGGGAGGGGGCCTTCGGGAAGGTCTTCCTGGCCGAGTGCTACAACCTGACCCCCGAACAGGAGAAGATCCTGGTGGCCGTCAAGGTACCGCCCCACTCCACCGCTCGCCCGCCCGCCCGCTCGCCCCGCTCCACCGCTCGCCCGCCCACCCGCTCGCTCGCTCCACCGCTCGCCCGCCCGCCCGCTCGCCCCGCTCCACCGCCCGCCCCGCTCCACCGCTCGCTCGCTCTGTGATGTCACACACCAGATGAGAGATTTTCTGTTCCGCGGTACGCGTAGCACAGCTGAGGATGATTTTGGCCTGACAGCGGGTGATTTTGGTGGGAGAGAGCCACGCTCTGACTCACAGGAGAAGAGGGATCCGTCGCCATGGAAACCTCTGAAACGCACGTCCTGAAGCAGGGCTGCCATTCTTTTAAGTCTCGTTCCCTCTTGTTTTATTTTTTACGCGTGGCAAATATTTTGAGCTTTGATGATTTGATGATTTACTCCAGACTTGCATATTGATATTAATGCTCGCCATTTTATATTGAAACTCCACGGTTTGCAACTGCGAGGGAATCCTGAGCTTTTTAACACCAGCAGCACTGGTTTACATTGTTTACAATGTTCACTTATTTCTGCACTTTCAATTTTGAAGTTTGACCGTGGCATTTTGGCCACTGGTTTGTGAAGTTATGTGGTGTTAATAGAGTTAATACAATTGATGTGTTAACTAAGAACAGTCACCCTATTGAGAAATGTAGCGTAGTTAAATGCAAATGGTTATGATTATGGTTAAATGCAAATTCATACATGTTTCCCACAGAGTTTCAACCATGGTTTGAATTCCACTCGTTCTGGGGGTGGGAGAGATTGTGATCTCTGTTATTGCTTTGGGGGTGGGGGTAGGGGTGGGGCTCAGGGGGGGTTGGGGGTTTCAGGTCCCTTCGGGAGGGAGCTCCGGTCTCTTCTAGGGAATCGGGGGGGGGGGGGGGGGGGGGGGGAGGGGTCCTCTTGCTCATGATAACTGAATGAAATCTGTCTGACTGCAGCAAAGGAGACCTCTGATATTTGGATTAGTTAAATGATCACTGCATGTGTGATGAAGTAATTCATACATCACAGGGGGCTGCTTCTTTCAATATTTGCCAAAAAATCATGGGAACCTAACTTGGCAGGCGAAAGGAAAACAGAAACAAAGGGGAAAAGCTCATGGCCACAGTATAACCTGTGCCAGCTAGCTAGATAATATTGATACCCCTGATATGTTTTCCTAGCTAGCGGGCTGGCTAACTAGCCAGTTAGCTAGTATCTTGTATTTTATGCACGTATGAAAAACTTTAATATTGTTCAGTTAGCTTAATGCTAACTCCTTTCACAGCAAGCTCTCTGAGACTGTAAATATGAAAGGACCTCTCATCATTTAATACTACAACCCTGGGACTAGAAAGTGCATAAATAGTGAGCTGGCATAGAGAACTGTGATAAATTTTGCTGGCTAGCTATTTGCATCATATATTCAATTCAACAACACTCGGGATGAACTGCAGTATTCAATTGGTGTGTAAAATGAATTCATAAGGCATTTAACGCAATTTTAGTTAAATTATGACTAAGGCTTCCTGTCTAGATACTTACAGTACATTCCCTCTTAACAATTAATGTGCTAATGTACTGAGTGAGTCAGCTGTTAAAATATGGTATGACCCTTCGTTGTGGTGTTCAGAGTTGTAGTACAGTTTTATTTCAGACAGGGCTGGGGAAACACATTTGAATATCTACTATTAGTTTATGGAAAGTTTTAGAAACCCCCCCCCCCAAACCTTTGTTTTCAGTTGGTCCAGTGGATAGCACTGCCGCCTCACAGCAAGAAGTTTCAAGAATCCCGGGCGGGGTTTTTCTGTGTGGATTTGCATGTTCTTTCTATGTCCACGCAGTCCAAAGTTTGCAGTAGGTGGCAGCTGGCTGATTTTTGTTCCTGGCCTATCCATAGACATGCAGGTTAGGCTAATGTGTGAGAGTGAATGGTGAGTGAATGGTGTGTGTGCCCTGCGATAGATTGGCGGCCTATCCAGGGTGTATTCCTGCTTCTCACCCAATGCATGCTGGGATAGGCTCCAGGCCCCCCTGCGACCCTGACCAGGAACAAGCAGGTTTGATAATGATCCCGCAGTCATGGCAGAGTGTACGTCACGCTGCAGAACAGTGCAAATATCACACATTAAATATAGGGGTGTATACGATGTCCGGCCCACAATCATAACTGTATATTTTGCCGTGAAAGTTTGCACTAGGTGGCAGTTGCCTGATTTCTGTGCCTAGAGAATAAATCGGTGTGTTTCCATAAACAGTGTTTCTGTGAGCTCATGTCTGTCTGTCTGTCTCTCTGTCTGCTCCCCCCAGACACTCAAGGAGGCCAGTGAGAATGGACGGACGGACTTCCAGAGAGAGGCGGAGCTCCTGACTAACCTGCAGCACGAGCACATCGTCACCTTCTATGGTGTGTGTGTGGAGGCCGACCCGCTCATCATGGTGTTCGAGTACATGAAGCACGGAGACCTCAACAAGTTCCTCAGGTGTGTGTGTGTCTGTTTGTTTGTGTGTGTGAGTGTGTGTGTATGAAGGTATGTGCACATGCGCTTGTGTCCATATGCAGGTGTGTCTGTGTTTGTGTATGTATGCGCACGTATGCTTGTATACATATGAGTGTGTGTGTGTGTGTGCATGTGTTTGTATGTGAGTATGCCCATGCATATGTGTGTGTGCTGGAGACAATGTCAGAATGGTGAACTCTGTTGTTTATTTTTTGTAATATTGTAATATATGTATTATTCATGATCAATTTATGTAAATTAGGGATTTCACTCATTTGTCTTCTAGTTGTCTTTTTCAATTTGTCTTTTCAAAGCAGTTCATGTCTCATGAAAATATGATTATGGTTTGGAAACATAAATGTTTTTGCCGGCAAAGCCACTTGAATATTATTTCAGTATTACAATGTTTGTCTGTGTGTGCTGTGCATGCATGTGTGTGTTTGTGTGTGTTTGTTTGTGTGTATGTAATCATAATGCAAGGTTTAGGCCTAGCCTAGGTCCTTTGCATTTTTTCTTTTACAAACAAACTGTGATTATCTTGTTGTAGCATTGTTACCGTTGCCGTGCCACTGAGTGATCATTTAGTGTCGTTTAGTAGCGAGGTCCGAGTAGCGTGTAGCCTGACGGAAGGTCGTTTATCACTCACCCATGTGACCATGATTATCTTTCTGGCAAGCAATAACAAGAGATGAATGATTTATTGATGTTCATGGAAGGAGTATGGAATTGTTCGACGGGAGCAGAAAACTTTATGCACACTTACCTGTGTATTCCAGTGTAAACCAGCGATACCTTGTCACAAATTGTAGCCCAGAATGTTTGTGAGTGCACACATTCTCGTAAAAAATGTATTTGGTTACCTACAGATAATTTTTTTTCATTTTGGGCAGATGGGAGATAGATTTGTTGCACTAACTGTAGATGCTTTAAGTCAGGCTCCTCTAAGATGCTTCAACACAGTCCGGCTCCACTGAGATGCTTTGACACAGTCCGGGTCCACTGAGATGCTTTGACACAGACCGGCTCCACTGAGATGCTTTAACACAGTCCGGCTCCACTGAAATGCTTTGACACAGTCCGGCTCCTCTAAGATGCTTTAACACAGTCCGGCTCCACTGAGATGCTTTAACACAGTCCAGCTCCACTGAGATGCTTTGACACAGTCCGAGTCCACTGAGATGCTTTGACACAGTCCGGCTCCTCTGAGATGCTTTGACACAGTCAGGCTCCGCACCTCCTGTGCTTTCCAAGGGCATATTCTAGGATTTTTCTAAGTAGACTTTATAGCCAGAAATCAATAAAAAAAATGTTAAGCCTTCAATGAGTGCATAAAGAGGATGACTCGGCTCAGGAATAGCAATAAGCACATGATTTGCAAATAACACAATCTTATAATGCTTTCTCGAAATGGCTGCCCCTCGGATATTTTCATTTTGTCTAATATAAATTGCTAGCGGTTTCTAAGGCTACCGCAAACAGCGATGAACTCAAAGGACGTCCTTGGGTTGTTTCACATGGCAGGCAGAACGGTGGTGAGCGGAGGCCATGGCTTTGTATTGAGGCTTGGGGCATCTTACAAAGAAGTCTAATCTGAAGTTTAATAGACTTCGGTCCAAATCCAAACCTGTTCCTCACATCAGATACATCGGCCCACTCTACCTTGTTGAAGGCCTTCTCAGAGTGTGTAGACACAAGAAGGCCAGGACTTTGTTGATTCTTGAGACAATCAATCAATCAAATGTTATTTATGTACCGTATTTCACAGCAATTGTCACAATACGGTTCGCAGACAAGCCTGGCCTAAACCCCCACGGGAGCAAGCCTAGCAACAGTGGCAAGGATAAACTCCCTGTGGCAGATGGGGATATTACACAATGTGTAATATTGAATAAATAACAGAACTATGATAGCAATTATGTCTTTTAATAAAGCCTGTTTGGGCCCCATCAATTATTGCTGTCCTAATGCCTTCAAGTCTTTGTGGCAGTATTTCAGACAGCAATTTACAGTCTACATTAGGAAGACTAATCAGCCTGAAGGAGGAACATTGCTGCAGGTCTTTTCCATTTTTGTGAATTAATGCCATGCTTCCCGAGTACATTGACTGGCAGTTTAGATTGCTCAAATGATTTATTCAGAACTCGTAAGAAGGGATTGGCAATCTTGTCTATCACCACCTCATAAAACGCAACAGGAAATCCATCTGGTTCCGCTGACTTCCCTATTTGCTAAAGAAAGTTTTCCGTCTCAATTTCAAGCCTTGAGATGAGGTGACTCCAGCACTCTTTTTGATTCATGGTAATATTTGGCATGGTTAGCCCTTTAAAAATCAATCCTTATAGACTTTCTCTTCATCTTCTTCTGATTTATAAAGTTCTTCATAAATCCTTCAGATCAGTTATTAATCTTTATTTTCTTTTATTTGCCATGCATTACAAACTTTAGTAACAGATATGAAAGTTCTCCCTCACCCAGTGCACACTGGGTTAGGCTTCAGCACCCCTGACCCTGCCCAGGATAAACGGGTATAGATAATTGATGGATGGATGCAAGTTCTCCTGGAGACATTTTTTGCTAATCGTGCGAGTAGGTGATTAGGTCTATTACCATGCCTGAAAGGTCTCTGGTGGGAAAAGAGTACGTCTTTCTCCGCCTTCTCGTTGATCAGGTCTCGTAAGAGCGATCTCTGCTTTATGCTCGCCCCAAAATGGCTTCAGACTTGGCGGTATAGAATTCTCCCTCTAATCTTTCTATCTGACACTTCATTCTTTTCTTTTTATTTGTACGATGCCTCTCACACACTCCTTGTAGGTATCCATTATAAGCGTAGAGTTGGATTTATCAGTGTGGTTATGTTCTGAGGCATTGCTAGAACCTGAAAAAAATACTGAGGTCAACAGACTCGATGGGGGGTGGGGTGGGAGGTTAGGCCTGGGTTGGCTCTTTTTTCCCCTTCAATCTGTTCATTTTTGAGGATGCGTTGTAGGGTGTAAATGCTGTACATGTGCCTAGGTTAGGTTTAAGTTTGAGACAATACTGAAGACTGTTCATTGCTCTCCTAAAGGGATTGCAACTGATGTTTTCACTCAAGAGTGAAATTAAATACAGCCCTTTGGAAATGGACATGGAACGAAAGTAGAGGACGTGGCCTGGGCGTCCTCAGCGGCCGTAACGCCCCTGGTTATGTTGCGTGTGTGTGTGTGTGTGCAGGGCCCACGGCCCGGACGCCGTGCTGTTGTGTGTGTGTGTGTGTGTGTATGTATATAATGTGTGTGTGTGTGTGTGTGCAGGGCCCCCGGCCCGGATGCCGTGCTGATGTGTGTGTGTGTGTGTGTATATAATGTGTGTGTGTGTACACAGGGCCCACGGTCCAGACGCCGTGCTGATGGACGGGCTGCACTGCATGCAGGTGGAGCTGACGCAGCCGCAGATGCTGCACATCGCGCAGCAGATCGCAGCCGGGATGGTCTACCTGGCCTCCCAGCACTTTGTGCACCGCGACCTGGCCACACGCAACTGCCTGGTGGGGGAGAACCTGCTGGTGAAGATCGGAGACTTCGGCATGTCCCGGGACGTCTACAGCACCGACTACTACAGGGTGAGTGTGTGTGTGTGTGAGTATGTGTGTGTGTTAGCATGTTTTGTGTGTGCGTGTGTGTGTGAGTGTGTGTGTATGTGTGTGTGTGTGTGTTAGCATGTTTTGTGTGTGCGGTTGTGCGTGTGTGTGCGAGTGTGTGTGTATGTGTGTGTGGATGTGTGTATGTGTGCCTGTGTGTGTGTGTGTGTGAGTCTGTGTGTGTGAGTATGTGTGCATGCATGTGTGTGTATGTGTGGGTGTGCGCGTCTGTGTATGTGTGTGTAAGTAAAGTGTCTCTGTGATCCTGCAGGTGGGCGGGCACACGATGCTGCCGATTCGCTGGATGCCTCCAGAGAGCATCATGTACAGGAAGTTCACCACAGAGAGTGACGTGTGGAGTCTGGGGGTCGTCCTGTGGGAGATCTTCACCTACGGCAAGCAGCCCTGGTATCAGCTCTCCAACAATGAGGTCAGAATCAGCTCGAACCGTAACCTTTAACCTTTAACCCTTAACCTTCAACCATAGCCCTCTCATTCTTACACAAATGAGAGACCTTGCGCATAGAACATGGCTGAGCTGTACTTTGTGATGTTGTGAGGGAACATTTATTTTTGGAATAGAATAAACTGTGTCGCTGTCCTTGCTCGACATGGCTGTGTCTATTGTAAGAACACTCTTAATGCCTGTCTGCTATGCAACACTTGGTTGCACATCTGCGTCAGGGTCTTTGAGATTTATGTTGCATTTTTGCCTAATGTAGTTAAAGCTAGCTAGCACCACATATCAATGGCAGATACAGCTAGTTATTTAACTCGCCTAAATGAATTATTTTTATTGCATCTTATCGGAAACAACTCATTGATAGATTTTTTTGATTGATTGATTCATTGAAAACAAGTATTTATTTCTAGCCGATAAGGCATCCTTTCGTTGTTTTTCTATTTAAACAATGCAGAATTTCAGATGGTTCGGATGGTCCTGGAATGGTCCAGTTTGTTACTGTGTAACCTGGACCATGCTTCAATAACGGGTCACGTGACTGAATATTAACCCTCGACCCCGCCTTCCTCCCTCAGGTGATTGAGTGCATCACGCAGGGGCGTGTCCTGCAGCGGGCCCGCCTCTGTCCGAAGGAGGTGTACGACCTGATGCTGGGCTGCTGGCAGAGGGAGCCGCACATGCGCCTGAACATCAAAGAGATCCACTCGCTCCTGCAGAACCTGGCCCGCGCTTCACCCGTGTACCTGGACATACTGGGCTAACTGTGTGTGTGTGTACGTGTGTGTGTGTGTGCGTGTGTGTGTACGTGTGTGTGTGAGCGTGTGTGTGTGTGTGTGTGTGTGTGTGTGTGCGTGTGTGTGTACGTGTGAGTGTGTGTGTGTGTGTGTGTGAGTGTGTGTGCGTGTGTATGTGTATGTGTGTGAGCGTGTGTGTGAGTGTGTGTGTGAGTGTGTGTGTGCGCGTGTGCGTGTGAGTGTGTGTGTGTGTGTGTGTGTGTGTGAGTGTGTGTGCGTGTGTATGTGTATGTGTGTGAGCGTGTGTGTGAGTGTGTGTGTGTGTGTGTGTGAGTGTGTGTGTGTGTGTGTGTGTGTGTACGTGTATGTGTGTGAGCGTGTGAGTGTGTGTGTGTGAGTGTGTGTGTGTGTGTGTGTGTGTGTGTGCGTGCTTGCAAGCGTGTTTTTGTGCATGCATGTGCGTGTGAGTGTGCGTGTACCTCTGCGTGGGGGGGTGAAAGACTGTCTGCAAGACTGTGGGAGATGATGTGTGTTCGTGGGTTGGAGTAAGAATTTAAAAATTTGTGTGAGATGGTGTGCATGTTAGAGTGAGAGAATTTAAGTTTGTGAACACACACAGTTGAGTGTGTGTGGCTGAAAATAGTTGATTTTGATTGCATCAGTGTGTGTTTGAGTCTGTGGTGTGAGTGTGAATGTAGCAGTGAGAGCGATTTGAAGTGTGAGTGAGAGTGAGGGGGGGGGACCCTCTCCCTGGCGAGAGGAAACGTGGATCTCCACGAACATTAATGAGAAATTCACACATTTTCAGCTGATGAAAACGCCCCTCTGCACAGCAGAGGCCAGCGCAGCTGCAAGCTGAAAGCGGAGTTTTGCCTACGGACCAGCTGTAAACTGCCCCAGCGCCGCTCGCTGCACAGGGTGAGAATTCGACGGCGCGGAGGACGCGGCTCGTAAAATGGAAGCCGCCGGCGACTCAATGAGCTGGAGGCGGGGGCGGGGTTTTCGACCTGGAGGGCTTGTTCCGTCCCGCTCCGGAGACGCGGACTGCGCTAACGTGCGGCTCTCTGACCGCTTAGCGCTAGCGCGCTGGGGTCGGCCGCCGCCGCGCGCGACGTTCGCCA
The DNA here is from genome assembly GCF_013347855.1 of Anguilla anguilla. Classification (NCBI taxonomy): domain Eukaryota; kingdom Metazoa; phylum Chordata; class Actinopteri; order Anguilliformes; family Anguillidae; genus Anguilla; species Anguilla anguilla. Next base: position 26,508,332 of record NC_049214.1, read on the forward strand.
CGGTAACGGCCCCTCTGCGCTCGTCGCCGCGGAGAATGCAGAGACTCTCAGGGCCGTCACAGTGGCGAACGGCGAGGCTCTGCGCCGTTGCCATGGTTAGCGGGCTCCGGCTAATCGGCGAGATGAGTAGAGGCTCGGGCTTATCGCTGTGAGGAATACAGATTCTTTTCTCCTGAGTCACTGCTGTGGTGAATAGAGCCGGTCACTCTCTCTCGCTCACGACTGACTGGCCAATGTTGTGTTTGCACTTATTTCATTTTTTTTTTTTTTTTTGAGATTATGGGCTCATAAAATTCTGAGGGGCATTAATGACTTAAATACATAGGTTTCACATTCATGTAATGCAAATGTTTCTAAAATATATATATGATATATATAAACTAAAATATTTACCTGCAAATCGAACCTGAATGTGGATAAACGCTCCTTTACGAAGCGGTCCCGCTAACAGTAAAAACACAAATAGCCTCTGCATAGCAAGCGCAGTCTCGGCCTGAGTTTCTAAATCAACTTTCGAAGCATAACCTGCTTACCATTGACCTAAGGTTCATTAGCATCAATGCGGTGTTCCTTTCCCCTCTTCGCGACAGGGCGAATTAAAGAGCCGCGACCGTGGAAGGCCGTTCAGACGGAGCGTTCAGCTGAACGCCGCGGACCGAAACGCGTTCAGCGCGTGGAAAGAACGTGGGTCGCAGAAAAACGCAGGCTGCCTTTTTACCGGTCCCTGTTGTACCATTGTAATTTTTTTAAAAAGCAACACACACAGTAATTAGATGGCTAAAACCTTTATGCGTATTGTCGTAGGACAAATTAGGCCGATAACTTGCAACAAAATCGACTGGAAAATGTTTGGTAGAATACACCAATTAAAATAAAGACAACTAATGTTTGGTTTGCTTCATATAAGGGGTCGGAATCCTTGCCCTGTACTGTTCAGATGTGGGTCTGTGTGTGAGCATATCGAGACGGCGCGGCCCCATGCTGACGTTATGAAAATGATTTCCAGGGTCGGCGTTTGACGCGATTGCTCGTCAGAAGTGCAGCGTGACTGCTTTGCGGGAGGACGTATCGACATTTTGTGTTTTTTTTTTTTTCCGTATTGATATTCGATATGGACCTCTGCTTCTTCTGGTGTGCCGTTCCTTTTTGAAGAACTTTTGAGTCGAGAAGACGCCCCAACGTATTCTACGGCGCAAGAAAAATGGTGTTGCCGCCACCGAGGAGTGCCGATCGCCGTTGATTTGTGGGAAAAGGCGGGCTGTCCTTTATATTTCTCTTCACTCGTTGATTTGGTCTCGCAGGACTGATGAAGTAACATGCGTCGCCGTGACAATTTCCTGTAATGGAATGTTCTTATCGCATAATAGCTTATATGTCGTAGTTATGCCATTGTAAATGTATCATGTCACAGTCGTAGCGCTGTATATACATATATTATGGAAGAGTTATGTATCTATGTGTGTTGCTGCTCTCTGAAGGCACAAATCAGGAGATTCGTCTATACGTGCTCTCTGAATGTAAAACTGCGGTTTGAGGCCGAGGACAGCGACGCTGCCTTCGAATGTGACCTGGATGAGGACTTTGAGGTGCTCTAAAGGGACACTGACCAGAATGTATGATGGACCGCACGGTGAACCGGATCCTGGAACTCTGTTGTGAAATTACCTTGTAACGTGAGTCTGTAAATATGTGGTCAGGTTGCGAAAGTGCATTGTGTACATCTCTGAGAATCCAAAACTGAAGAGTACGTCCAATACCATTTACAGAGCGGTGCAATGTGGTACAATATTATAAAGCTATCAGAGTATGTACTGTGGTACTATTCTGTAAAGATTTGGAAGTGTACACTATGGTACAATTCCCTAAATATTTGGAAGTGTACACTGTGGTACAATTCTCTAAAGATTTTGAAGTGTACACTGTGGTACAATTCCCTAAAGATTTAGAAGTGTACACTATGGTACAATTCCCTAAAGATTTAGAAGTGTACACTATGGTACTATTCTCTAAAGATTTAGAAGTGTACACTATGGTAATATTCTCTAAAGATTTTGAAGTGTACACTATGGTAGTAATCTTGAAGGATTTAGAAGTGTACGTTATTGTTCTATTCCAGTGGTTCTCAAACTCGGTCCTGGGGGACCACTGTGTATGCTGGTTTTCATTCCAACCTCAACAGCAACTCTTATCCACATAGGGCCAGTGTGGGTGCACACACCTGGTTGTACTAATCAACCACTAGAGACTTGATTAGTAGAATCAGGTGTGTGTACCCCCTTTCTGGATAAGACTGGGGACCCCAGCTCTAAAACATGAAAAGCACCTAATTAAGAAAAATGAACAGCTTGTTAAAATTCTGGGATTGCATTTGAGGTTGGACTGAAAACCAGCATACACAGTGTTCCCCCCAAGACCAAGTTTGAGAACCACCATTCTATTCTCTAAATATACTGTATGACATGGTAATATGCTGTAAATATAGAGGTGTCTAGGCTACAATGACATACTCTTCTCTAAATATGAGTGCACACTGTGGTAATGTTTTCTAAATGCTATAAGGGTGTATGGTACGGCGTTACTCACTACTGATAACATACACTTCAGTACTTTCCCTACAAAACGATTGTGCACACCATCGGGCACCAGAAGGTAAAGCCTTAAGGTCTCAATTGTGTACCTATTCTGAATGGTCAGTCATGTGGTCTGTTCTGTAATATACATTTTTACTGTCCTTGGCAATGTCAAGTATGCGGTAGTAGCTAACAGTTCTATGGTTTGCAGCTAATGAATACACACACATATGTGTTTGTGTGTGTGTGTGTGTGTTCTGTGAGAAAAGTTCATTGTAAAATAACCGATGAATTGTATTTTCAGTCATCTCTTCATGTGTGATTTTAAGAGGGACATTTTGTCTTCTTTGATTCGGAAGCTGACAATACAGGACATCAAGGTTGGATGACCCGTGCTTCTATTTGTGTGTGTGTGCGTGTGCGTGTGTGTGTGTGTGTGTGTTTGCGTGTGTGTGTGCATGTGTGTGTGTGCATGCGTGCATGTGTGTGTTTGCATATGTGTGTGTGCGTGTGTGTGTGTGCGTGCGTGCGTGTGTGTGTGTGTGCCTGCGTGTGTGCCCGTGTGTGCGTATGTGTGTGCGTGCGTGTGTGCCTGTGTGTGCGTATGTGTGTGTGTGTGCGCGTGTGCCTGTGTGTGTGCGTGCGTGTGTGCCCATGTGTGCATATGTGTGTGCGTGCGTGTGTGCGCATGTGTGTGTATGTGCGTATGTGTGTGTGTATGTGCAAGTGAATCTGCAGAACTGAGAGGCAGAACATTATGCAGTATGCTCCGTTTGGGAAGTGGAAGTGCTGGAGATAATGAGCTCAGATTCCCTTCAGGAGGAGGATCCAGCTCTTAGCTGCTGAATGTGTCAGTCACCATGTCCCTTTCAGAAATTAAGTGCAAATGTGTTCTTCATTCAAGAGAGAAATGCTTTCTCGTGCAATTAATTTCCCAGCTGTGTATTTCAGCTGTGCATCTGCGTGTGCGCCTGTGCACGTGTATGTGTGTGTGTGTGTGTGTGTGCCTGTGCACGTGTATGTATGTGTGTTTGTGAGAATCCCATAGCAAAAATAACTATTTCCAATATACAAATGTGTATTTCTTAAAATAAACTGTATTTATATTTCGTTCAAAAATTTAGGAAGAAAATGTATTGCACAAATATATCTTTTAATATATATATAAACAAACATTGTAATATAACAAACCTATAATGCAGTATAATTACCTTACATTTTATATGCATTAACATATATTTTCCAGACACTTATTTCAAAGAATTTAAATCCGTCTTATGTTCTCTTAATATAAAATGTATTTATGTTATCAGATCTTTCAAATATATATGCCCTCTAGTGTTTATGAGCCTTACAAGAATGCATTTATTTTTTGGTACAGGATGTGTGCATGCGTGTGTGTGTGTGTGTGTGTGTGTGTGTGTGCGTGTGTGTGTGTATGACTGATAGCTGACCTAATTAACATCATGTAGACAGCTTGTGTAAATTAATTTGTCTTGCTCTCTTATAATTGAGTTCAATAAAATTGTTACATTGTTTTATGATAGCTACATTACGACTGCACATGCTAGTTAACACAGTCTGTTCTTAAAATATTTAGCAGTGTGGTACTTTAGTAACAATGCTTTTTGCACACAGGTGTGTGTGCGTGCATATATTCATGCATGTGTCCATCCATGCATGATGCTGTATGCGTATGTTAGTGTGAGTGAGTGCTTGTGTATGTTGCTTGTGTGTGTGTGGTCAAAGTGGCAGTGTGGAGCAGTGGTCAGTGTCGCAGCTTGGAGCAGGTACTAATGATTCACAATGTAAACAAAAGCACACACCATGAGATATTTTTGGCATCATTTATAATTATGATATCCATATATTTCTGTGGGACAATAAAATAAAACGTTGAACGAAGTTTAATTTGAGATCAGTCTGTATTAGCACAAGTGCCAAGACTGCAAGATGCTTGGTTTCTAACTGCTGTGGATCCGGTGCCACTAGTGTCGGCCTTGGCTCCGACATTAGCTGTCATGACAACACGTGATTGACAGGCAGAAACACTGACTGCAAACATTGTGACTCATACACTGCAGCGCAGACCGAAGGCTGTGGAGAGTGAAGTGGTGTGAAAGGATCCAGGCCGTTCGAGTCGAGAGATCGAGATACAAGCGAGGAATGGGCGTAGAAGAGACGGACGGGTGAGAGACGAGCGCAGGAGAGATAAACGGAGGGATGTTTGTCACTTTCGGCTGGAATGAGAATGAGCCACCCGAAGCGTATATTAGCGAGGCTCGGGCATTTCAGAGGGGGACAGTCTGTGTTTCGTAGGTTACACAGGAGCCCTTGCGTCCCGCAGCACTTGGCAACAGTGTAATATTATACGAATGCAGCAGTCTTATGACACACCAGTAACAGTATCAGAGCGTCGTAGTGTAGCGGGCAGGTCAATGCGGGGGGGGGATTCTGAAGGTCAGGTGGGTGTAGCTCTGACAATATGAATCATCCCTGAAATACAACCCACTGATTTGATGTAGGTGGTATGAAGTTCTCGCATAAATCCCCGCTGTTTTGGAGAATGTGAAACTACAGATAACCATCCGGTTTATGGGTTTTTTTTTGCATTTGCAGCGCCTTTGAATTAACTCACCGTCGCCCTCTGCTGGCTCTCGGCTTTCATCGCGGCTTAGAGGACAAAAACAGCACGGCTGACGTCTGTGCTGCATGCTTTCCATCTTGCCTTGCTGTAGCCTGCATTGTGAATACCTGAGGGATTTCTGAGGGTTAGGGCAGGCGTGCCTGTCAGAATCCTGTACAAGAATTCATTCAACTGAAGTCACTGCAATGTTGAAAATAACTGCACGTATCCAGATAAAAACCTCATCGTTCAGTCCTGAATTCAGTGGAGGCCTGTGAACATTACTCAATCCAAGCTTCAGCCAACTGCAATGGCGCCACCCCACACTCCCACAGGCCGCCCTCTTTCACCTCTTTGCAATATTCATCGAACCCTTGGCACTGGCAAAATAAATAAATAAAATATCCAAAGTAATGCTGCTCAGATATGGAATATTCTGGCCCTTGATCGTCCACAAAGACTCTCAGGCATAGACTTAGTTACCTACCCAAGCTCTCTGAATTTCCTATATAAACGCAGAAGCGCTCAGCTTATTGTTGCAAAGACTAGAAAGAAGGGGCAGCATTCCCATCTCTTCTGTGGGATGCATTGCAGGACAAAGCTTACCTCCCCAAATCAGCGGTCAGCTGGACATCCCATATCGAAGCTATGCGGTTCGCCAAGCTGGATAATGCGCTGAACAGACTCTATTGGCAAAATAAACCAGTCTGCATTAAACTTGGCGCTCTCCGTAAAACACAACAAAGTAGGTCTCTCCGCAGCGATTCTTCCTCTTTATTTATATCTTCCATAAACTACTCTTGTCTGTTGAAATGGGTCAATCAAGATCAATTAAATTAGTCGTGGACTGAGGCAAAACAACTGGCTTCCACAGCATTGCTCTTGAAAGACCTCCATTTTATGAGGAAATCTATCAAGCAGCCTAACTGCTTTAAAAGACCCCTGCGTTTCCTCAACGCTAGACGCTTCGCAGCGTCTAAAACATAAAACCTAAAGCAGAGTCTTATACCCTCTTTTTCAGCATCAATCCAGATATCACAAATAAGCCTTTAGCCTTTCTTGGTAATCTAAAGGTTTTAACACGCGTGTACATCCCATTCACATTAGACAAAATTTAAAAAAGACTCAAGTGTATTCCGCTCCAAGCAGTCTTAATATATTCAGTATATTCTATTGTGCCATGTAATTAAACCCAACATATCTACCACTCCAGATTAACAGGAAATGAAAAGTATCCTCAAGAATATACTGTTCTCTCACTTTAATAGACACAGCAGTACTGTACATCCCATAAAAGAAGTAGTCTTCTAATATTTCTAATACTTCAAGCACTCGAAACTGCCCTGAACTCCAAATGTAAATCAGCTTAAATTTCTTCCCTTTTTTGTCCACTGCAAAACTACTTAAGATCGTATTCAGACTAAGGTACTAAACAACCAGGTTCCTTGTTTTTTTTTTATATACAAAATTTTGAACATACCAACAATCTGCAGACAACCACATTCATGCCTTCAGGAAACAAATCCCTGTAAAATATTTCTGGATTCAAATCATATCCTGGCACCTTCTTCAGAGCAACTTGTTTAACCTGTGTACCAACCCATACATCAGCAAATTACTCTCCTTCTCCTATCCGTAGGAGTCAGAGCAGCGAAGCTGTGGGAACCCTATTGTTTTTGTTCACATTATTATTCCACCCTAAAAGTGTTTGCACAGCAATAACTGTACATTGTAGAGCAACCAAATTTGGCAGATAGGTTCCCATTCCCACCCGTTACTCAGGAAAGAAAACTTACCCAGATTGGCCTGATGGCCTTTCTATTTCCATCTCAGACAGCTAAAATGTCAAATTTGTTACCTATCACCAGAGTGATCTTGGCATGGACACGCTGTTTATTAAGTGTTGTAGTATTGGCTGGGTGTGCTTGGACCATATCCATTGCTGCTATATTTATTATTATTATTATTATTATTATTATTATTATTACAGAATAATGTCCTTTTTCATTTCTCTTCAATTCAATGTGGTTCATCGACTTGCTTTGTTTAATACTGAATCTATATTGTTAAATCTGAATCCATGTTAAAAAGAGAAGTTCATTTTGAATAATCTGTTTCATTGCTTCACTCTCTGGAGGCCCTGGAATATGGAATTATCAGATGCTGATAATAAGCAGTTTCTCTGAGGTTTAGCATCCTGGCCCATCCTGGAGCCGTTCTGGAACCATCTCTGCGATGCTTCAGGCACTCTCAACAAAGCTCGATGTAGAAATGCATGTCTGTGGTGTTCCTATTCATGTTGTTAAATATAAAGGAAATGTGCTTAAATATAGTAGGAACTCAACGTTAACAGTAAAGGAAAATGACTCAGCCATTCCACTGGTATGTAATACGATGGGAATTAGACAAAGGGATACGTTTTAGCACTACTGCTAAAACATATCATTGGTGAAAGTTGATGTAACGTGGGTGAGAACAGTGAAATCATATTTACATAAGAGTCCAGAGATCGTTATGGAAAGCAGATCAATCTTTTGTAAAGCAGACATGAGGAGGAAAAAAAAGCTTATGAGTGTTCTTTCGGGAAATCCTAATTGTTGTTAATTTAATTACTGGTTAATAAACAGCTCCAGAATAAAAGATGGCTGTTTAAAAAACAAGGCGATCATAATCACTGAGGTTCCTGAGTTGGAGGTTCTATAGTATAGGTGAAACATGATGTAGATTACATAAACATAATGTAGAATATAATTAAACATATATGGATATGCACTTTTGATAGAGGTAACTGTAATAGTCTTCAGGCTGGGGGAATATGTTCTCACATATACGGCAAAAAGCCAAGACTGCTGTTCCGATGCATCTGTGAGGAACAGCTACAGGGGACAGTGCTGTAGGGAGGAGACAGACGGACGTGTCCGCAGGGACAGACACACGGACGTGGCGCACACAGCCCGAGACAGCAGGACAGGGAGGGGGAACCTGTTTCGTTAAAGTTGTGCAGTTTTTATTGTTATATTCTAAATTTACAATTTAAAAAAAAAGAAAGTCATCCTCGTCCTATTAGCATCAAGAAAGCTAGCGCACCAACTGAATGTACATCTCATTGTATTTTACACAAAGGGGTATATAGGCATGGACTCGATCACAAAGCTTGAAAATACTTGAGACCAAAAACAGAATAAATAGAAGGTGCCTCTTTAGCATGAACAAATGAGATCATGCCTGTCAACAACGGAGCTCAGACTCCGCCTCCGACGTAGTAAGGGGTGTGGTTTTACGCAACAGAGGTGACAGGGGAGATGCCAGTGTGGAGAAGGGAGGGTACTGATGCAGGAGGGCCGATGGGTCTGAGAGAGGCGGGGCCCTGATGATGACACAGGACAGCTTGGAAAGGGGTGGAGCCTGATGAAACTGGAGCTTACAGAGGGGTGGGGCTTGTTGATGACATGAGAGATATGACAGCAAGAAGAGAGGTGGGGCTCATTGATGACACAGGAGATATAACAGCATAGAGAGAGGTGGGGCTTGTTGATGATAGGATATATGACAGCTTGGAGAGGGGTGGGGCTTGTTGATGACAGGATATATGACAGCTTGGAGAGGGGTGGGGCTTGTTGATGACAGGATATATGAAAGCTTGGAGAGGGGTGGGGCTTGTTGATGACAGGATATATGACAGCTTGAAGAGGGGTGAGGCTTGAGGATAGGTTGGGAAGGCACGTGGCCTAACATGGGCAAACTCACTGTGGCAGAACTTGACAGAATTGACTGACAGGTTGGAGTAGAGTGAAGTGTAATACAGGAAATATAACAGCATAGAAAGGGGTGGAGCCTGAAAATTGCAGGTTGGAAAGGGGTGGGATCTGACAGGAGGAATGGCAGGTCCGATGCCATCGCTTTAGGTGTCACACGGATAACAATGTACGTTACGTAATGCACTTGATAAAGCTAAACTCATAACGGTGAAATTTGACAGCGAGAACTTTACTGTGTCAACAGCAAGTTTTCCTCTGAGAGACTGTGGGCTGTGTACAGAGATTTCTTGTTGCGAGTTTTTGTTCATGTGACCATCCCACACTGCAAACATGGCAGCAGGTATAAGGCAAGGAGACAGGCGGTCACATGATTATGTGCAGACGGTGATGTCACACACTGTGATGTCACATCGGGGAGGAACACTTTGCCACTATTTTTTTTAAAGCTACTGCAAGTTCCGATAAAGATTAAACTGAGATTTAAAAAAAAAGACCTAAAGTGTCCCGTTTCAAATTAAAAGTTCATAAAAATTGTTAAAGCTTTATTTTTTTTTTTTACGTTTTAATGACAGAGTCATTAAAACTCATGCACACTGGGGGAAAAACCTCATGCAGTAGTTAAGGTAAACCATCCAAGCACTTTTTATTCGTTAATATTGATAAATACAGACAGCAGCTTCACTGGAGACGGAGAGTTTCCTCTTCTGAACGTGGAGTTTTTAAATCAGGAGCAACATCTGCAGCTGCATCTGCCACGGCTACCTAAGTTTACCCGCTAAAGTAGAAATTAATTATGTGGAATTGATTATCAATTTATATATATTTATTTATATATATGTATATATATATATATATTTTATTTGACGCACTCTCTCTCTCTCACTCTGGCTCTTTTATGAATGTACACAATGTATTTAAGGGTGACGGACCTGAAATTACAATCACCAACGAAGAAAAGAAAAAAGAAATTTGGGGGGAAAAAAAACAAAACAAAAGAAAAACGGAACGAAAAAAAAACAAAAAGAAAAAAAAACGAAACAAACCCAAACATAACTGTTGTCCACTCTCATTGGCAGTTACAGCACAGAGGACATTGTCTGCGAGGTGTGATGTCATCAAAGGGGAGGGGAAGGCGGGCCCTGCCCTCGATTGCTCTCTTTCAGGTTCAGGTTCTCTAGGGCCACGTCCAGGGGCATGATGTCTACGCAGCCCATGGCCCCGAAGTCGGCGAAGTCCCGGCGCTCGTCCTCGTCGGAGGAGGAGCTCTCCTCGCGCATGAGCGTGGACAGCAGCAGCTCCTGCACGAACAGGCTGCGGTCGGCCCGCTCGCTCTCCAGCGCCTGCCGCTCCGCCTCCGACATCTTGGGCTCGTTCAGCCTGCGGGGGGGAGGGGGGGGAGGGGGCGCGATGGATGTTCATTATTTACTCTTCAGATCGTATGAATTTAGTGACCGTTAAAATTATCATTAACTTTTCATTGATCGATAATCATCATGTACAATGAACTACTTGTTCAATGGACACCGAGAGTTTAAGCCGTCCTGAAGTTTTCTTTTTTCGTTTAGCTGGGTTCCTCCTGAAATTTTGTCACATTGGGGAATGTTTTTCTTCCCACTGGAGAGTTTACCTAAACTTTACCTAAGTACAGGTGAGTGGGCTTGGTAAGTACAGATGAGTAGGGGGCGGTAGGTACAGATGAGTAGGGTGCGGTAAGTACAGGTGAGTAGGGTGCGGTAAATACAGGTAAATGGGCTCGGTAAGTACGGGTGAGTGGGTGTGTGGTAAGTACAGGGGTGTGGGTGCTGTAAGTACAGGTGAATGGGCTCGGTAAGTACAGTTTATTGGGCTCAGTAAGTCCAGTTGAGTGGGCTTGGTAAGTACAGGGAAGTGGGCTTGGTAAGTAGGCTCGGTAAGTCCAGTTGATTGAGCTTGGTAAGTCCAGTTGATTGGACTCGGTAAGTACAGGTGAGTGGGCTCGGTAAATACAGGTGAGTGGGCTTGGTAAGTACAAATGAGTGGGCTTGGTAAGTAGGCTCAGTAAGTCTAGTTGAGTGGACTCGGTAAGTACAAGTAAGTAGGCTCAGTAAGTCCAGTTGAGTGGGCTCGGTAAGTACAGGTGAGTACAGGTGAGTGGGCTTGGTAAGTAGGCTTAGTAAGTCCAGTTGATTGGGCTTGGTAAGTACAGGTGAGTGGGCTTGGTAAGTCCAGTTGAGTGGGCTCGGTAAGTACAGGGGAGTGGGCTCGGTAAATCCAGTTAATTGGCCTCGGTAAGTACAGGTGAGTGGGCTTGGTAAGTAGGCTCAGTAAGTCTAGTTGAGTGGGCTTGGTAAGTACAGGTAAGTAGGCTTAGTAAGTCCAGTTGAGTGGGCTCGGTAAGTACAGGTGAGTACAGGTGAGTGGGCTTGGTAAGTAGGCTTAGTAAGTCCAGTTGATTGGGCTTGGTAAGTACAGGTGAGTGGGCTTGGTAAGTCCAGTTGAGTGGGCTCGGTAAGTACAGGGGTGGGCTCGGTAAATCCAGTTAATTGGGGTCGGTAAGTACAGGTGAGTGGGCTTGGTAAGTAGGCTCAGTAAGTCTAGTTGAGTGGGCTTGGTAAGTACAGGTAAGTAGGCTTAGTAAGTCCAGTTGATTGGGCTTGGTAAGTCCAGTTGAGTGGGCTCGGTAAGTAGGCTCAGTAAGTCCAGCTGAGTGACTTTGCCGAGGACAGGCAGCAGCAGCTGAGACTCACCTTGTGAGGAGGAACTGGGAGTTGTGAGAGGAGGGCGGGTTGCTGCTGTCAGAGGGGGCGGGGTTTGTGTTGCTGCTGGTCTGCGTGATGGTGGTGCTGATGTTGCCGGGGTTACTGCGGCGCGTGGCGTTGCGCGCCGTCTCCAGCTGCTGCCGCGCCGCCTGCGCCTGCTGACGCTCCAGCTGCAGCTGCATCTGCAACTGCTGCAGCTGCGACGCAGACGGCCCGGAGGAGTTGAGCTGCGCAGAGCGCCGCACGCCCGACAGCTGCGATAACAGCTCTGCAGAGAGAGAGAGAGGGAGAGGGAGAGAGGGAGAGAGAGGGGGGAGAGGGAGAGAGAGAGAGGGAGGGGGGAGAGACAGAGAGAGAGAGAGGGAGAGAGAAAGGGGGGGAGAGAGAGAGAGAGAGAGAGAGGGGGGAGAGGGAGAGAGACAGAGAGAGAGAGAGGGAGAGAGGGAGAGAGGGAGAGAGAAAGGGGGGGGAGAGAGAGAGAGAGAGCACTGAATCCACACAGGCAAGCCTACGCTTATAAACAGGTAAAAAATGAACAGATGTACATGAAAAGGTAAAGGACGTACTGGAGAATATGGACGGGTAAAAAACACACAGGTGCACACGGAGAACATAAACGCAAAAACAAACCTAGTACCTCACAATTTTGTCACAAGGCTCTCCAGTAGAGTATTTTTAAAGCGTATACCACTGCAGTAACAACATAACCTGTCAATATGGGCTGACTGAAACCAAATAAAATGGAAATAAAAGGGTCACCTCACGGTGTCCACCAGCCTGCAGGCTTTCACTAAAGCACAGATACAGCTCTACAGGATTAAAAGCACGGACATGTCAAATGAACACAGAGGGTCACACACAAAATGGAAGCTGAGGAAACGAAAAGAACACGGTGATCTGTGGAAGGCGTCTATGGTGGCAAACACCTCGGTGAGGAAAACAAGAGGCGGGGAAAGAGCCAGAGGACAATGTATCAGTTAAGCCGCGTTTCCACCGCAGGAACTATACCCCGGAACTAGGAACCTTTTGAGGAACTCAGTGCGTTTCCACCGCAGGAACTAGGGTCTAAATTTAGTTCTGGGGGCTTTGTTTTACCCCCCAAAACGTTCCTGCTCGGGGGGTAGTACTTTCCGAAAGTACAGGAACCTTTTGGGTGGAGCTTGCAGCGCTGAACATTTCTGATTGGTCGAGTACTCGTAGCGTTTGTGTTGTATTTATTTTCCGCCATTACCCGCCATGTTTGAAAATATGCAGCGGCAAACCAATTTATTTTCATAATAACTTCAAATCAAACTTGTATGTTATGCGGCGCAGTAGCCTACTTTTGGTTATAGCCTATCAACGTCTTGGAATTATAACGTGTGCTCTTCTGTTCTTTTCTTGCTTTAGTATTCGTTTTATAAAATGCTAAGCATTCGTGCTGGGACAGCATATTTACGTAGGCTACCAAAACATTCAAACGGATTAATTCGGTTGCTGAATATTTTCTTCCGGATTTTCTTTGTTAGCCCGTTGTAATTGACTCAAAACGTTTGATACAGTTATGTGAGGTATGCGGTAGTTCTGCATAATTAACATTGGTGATACAGTACAAGCAAACTGGAAATCACCTTCCGCACTTTTTATCCGGGTAAAATATCAGGTTAATTCTAGTAATCTTCCCTTTAGCTTTTTCAGACTGCCGTAATTTTACTCAATTTTACTGCCATTTTTCAATTCCACGAAAAGACCAGGAAGACTATGGACTAATTTATGGTGCATGGTTCGCATCTGGAGGGCACACTTCGCTGCTCGGCTAGCAGTAACTTCGAAGGAAAGCAAACGGTGGCTGTACCACTACTAATTTACATTTTCACGCAAGAAATCATACAGAAGAACAGAAGAAATCATATGACAGATGGACCGACGACAACGTCAGTGGGCTAATTTGCCTAATCTTCGCGGTACTTTAGACCCCGGTGGAAACGCAGACAACCATTGGCTGAAGGAACCTTTTAGTTCCTGGTAAAGTAGTTCCTGGGACTGAAAGTTCCGGGTAATTTTGGTGGAAACGCGGCTTTAGTGTTGAAGTCTCCTGGATCAGGTTGGGTTAGGTTAGGGTTACAGTCCTGTAGTTCAGGTTGGGTTAGGTTAGGGTTACAGTCCTGTGGATCAGGTTGGGTTAGGTTAGGGTTACAGTCCTGTAGTTCAGGTTGGGTTAGCGTTACAGTTCTCTGGATCAGGTTGCAGTAGGTCAGGGTTACAGTCCTGTTGATCAGGTTGGGTTAGGTTAGGGTTATAGCCCTTTGAATCAGATTGGGTTAGGTTAGGGTTATAGTCCTCTGGATCATGTTGGGTTAAGTTAGGGTTCTAGTGTGAAAACAGTCCCCCACAGTAGGCCTCCCCATGGAGACTAACCTGCGATGGGATCCATGGCTTCCCTATTGCTTGGAGAATATGAGGAGCTCTGGGAGGAGGAGAGCCCCCCGGTGGAGCTGCTAGTAAAGTGCATGTTGGACCGGCGCGCGCGGGGGCCCCCCAGGCCGCGGCCGGGGTGAAACATCCTGCGCACGTGCCGAACACCACTCGACTCATCCTGAGAAGCCAGGTTAAGGAACAGCACGTACACACAGCATAGAGTATAGCACATATACACACAGCACACAGTATAGCACATATACATAGCACAGAGTACAGCACATATACACAGCATAGAGTACAGCACGTATACATAGCACAGAGTATGACACGTATACACAGCATAGAGTATAGCACGTATACATAGCATAGAGTATAGCACATATACACAGCATAGAGTATAGCACGTATACACAGCGTAGAGTATAGCACATATACATAGCACAGAGTATAGCACATATACACAGCATAGAGTACAGCACGTATACATAGCACAGAGTATGACACGTATACACAGCATAGAGCAGTGGTTCTCAACTCGGGCCAGAAAGGGCCGGTGTGGGTGCAGGCTTTTGTTCCAACCAAGCAGTTGCACACCTGATTCTACTAATAAACCTTTGGAGTCTTTACTAAGGACCTTGATTAGTAGAATCAGGTGTGCAACTGCTTGGTTGGAACAAAAGCCTGCACCCACACCGGCCCTTTCTGGCCCAAGTTGAGAACCACTGGCATACAGTATAGCACGTATACACAGCACAGAGTATAGCACATACACACAGCACACGGTCACTGTGTAATACTAGCAATCCTGAGGATCAATATAAGGCCAGAAAACTGCCAAATGCTCCATGAAGACTTGGACCCTGTATCACGAAGCAGGATTACCAAATTAGCGGGATAACTGCGCAGAGTAAAACTTTGAATCCTCTCAAATCTGGAACATGGACAGAAGTAAAAAGTGCTGGTTTTACTCAGCCCAGTTGTCCAGCTAACTCTCCTGCCTCGTGAAATCCACCCCCCCCGGAGCAAGGTGGATCGTTTCAGATAACAGCACTTCAGCTGGTGTGCCCAAAGCCTCTGCTCAAGAGAAATCATAACCTACCTTGCGCTTCTGTGCTTTTAATTTGAACATTTTTACCAAATGCGACCTCTGACCTGCCGGGAGAGAGGGTCAGAGGGCAGCAGGAGGAAGGGTAAAAAGGATATTAAATCTCGAGGCGCTCGGTGCTCGAGCGTGAGATGCGCTGCGAAGTCATCGGTCACGTGATTGGGGTCGCCGCCGGGCAGCGCCGCGCATATAGGGCAGATCTGGAGAAACACAGGAGCACACTCTCATCTCTGCCCCGACCAGCGAGCGAGAAAAACTCAAACCGCTGCGCTACGGGCAACAAAACGCACCCGCGCGACACTCAGCTCCACACTCCGTACACATTTAAACCCAGTGCTGAGATTAAAATCAGACTGAGATATCACACGCCACCACCCCAGGAAACTTCAGACGGAGGATCTCGAAGCTCCGCCCCAGGACGCAGCAACGATGTCGGAGCCAGACAAACTGACCCGCTGCACTGACTGCGCAAGGTTACAAACAGGCGTAGCAGTATGCTACGTACATCAGTAAAAACGTGGATAAATGATGCTTCCATAGAGCAGGACCAAAGAAACTGAATCCTCCAGGCTTCTTACTCGGAATGGATGCAATGGCTTAATCGCGGCTACTTGTTTTCCTGTCAACCGCTGAACGAGTGGAAGGGAGATGCGAAAGGAATATTAAAGGAACATTAGATTATCCATATCCTGATAATTCCTCCTTACATTATGATCAATCAGCCTAGCCCGATTGCGCAACGTCAGGCTAATGAATGAAATTAAGCATCGTTAACGGAGAGCCGGAGTTTTTAAGTAACCACGGCATCGGCTGCCTCCATCAAGCGATCGGCCGCAGCGAATGAGCTTGCTTTGTAAAACGTTCAGTGGCGCGGGTCGCTGGAACATCGTTTTCAACTGGAAAGTTGTAGCGAAATTCTAGGGGTGGAGGCTTGGGAGAACTCAAGACATTTAATACCCACAAAGCAAACTTGCAAGGCGTTTGCCTTGAGCCGTTATCGGAGCGTTTGCGGCACGGCGCGCTTGAAGAGTTTACGTTTCCAGCCGCGGCGTGATCTCAGAGAGCGCAGGCCAAACGCGCAGCCCAAAGCCTTCTGGGTAGCGAGCGCGGCTGAACCGGGGCTAAGACCGTATCTCGCGCATCGGGCCGTAGCCGGTTTGGAAGAAGAGGGAACACGGGGCCCATTGCTGGCCCCAAAAACAACAAAAAAAAAAAAACGGGCCCCTAGATGACTTGCGGGACACTTGAGAGTGGACGATTGGTCATCTGGATGCCTGGAGCTAATATTACTTTCCCCTGAACTCTTAGCCGCGATGCTTCAAAGCAGAGTTGATTGTCCAGGATTAGCTTGAAATCTGATCGTATGAGATTATTAGTCAGTTCTGTAGGGAGAATTAGTAAGTGGGGGGTCCTGACGGCTAAACCCACTGATCAGTATTTTGATGGGACAGCGGAACCTGAATTTTCACATGTACAGCTGTCTAAATTCACAGAAAAGAAATTCAGTTTGCAACCTAAATATATCAGCCTACATATAACCTATAACCAATATACATCACTTACATCTGGACTACCACACAATGAACTGGGCTGCTAGACTCAGACGCTTGGTAGGCCAGAGGCCTCAGACGGCTTAACAAACTGGCCCCTGATTGGCCCGGGAGGTACTCACCACCTCCGTGGAGGTCTCGGCGTGCTCCGAGGTGACGTGTTCCTGTAGAGACGTTTCCGTGTAGCCCATCTTCCCGCAGTACGGACACGTGAAGGACTGCGGCTGCTCGACTGAGAATGCCTCGCCGCCGTAGTACAGGTCTGGGGGGGGGGGGGGGGGGGGGAGGGAGAGAGAGCGGAGCACCACTTCACTCCCCGGGCAAGGGTTTTAAACACACACTGAAATACAGACACTTCCGCCCACGACGGAAAAACCAGGTACTTTCTCAGCCATTTCAGTGTTTCGCTTGCCTAAATCTCTGGCAAGACGTCGTAAAGTCACCGTCTATTAGATATTGGTGAAACAATAACAATCCCATGCAATCAACCTGGTAATTTCCTATTGTTACGACACAATATTTACATGATCAATCCCTAGTAAAATGAACCTAGTTGCTAGACGATTACAATTAGGCCTATTACTTTGAACCGAAATGGTAGTTCCACTACTTGCATGGTCTGTGGAGTCTATATCACTGCAACAAATTCATTTTTGTAAATAACAGATAAGAGGTTACAGTGCAATTAACCTGTAGTTACTTTTTCGTAACACATACCCGGTATTTTCTCACTGTTACCAAACATTTACATGGTAAATACCTAGTAGTTAGGAGACCATTAACTAGTGTTATCACATCCGCTTTTATTTTGACTGAAAAACAAAGGAACAAAGAAACAAAAAAAAGAAAAACAGTTAAACCGCGCTGAGGCACCAGCAACTCAACCCTTTAGCCTTTCTAGTCTCCTAGCAACGCACCATGGTGCAGCCCCTCCCATCTGCTTTCTCCTCCAATTTCCACCCTACCGTACACCGGCAGGTGCACAAAACAGCCCAGCTCCTGAGTTAACCCAGTGCTGGCGGTCTGAATATTAGGATCACAAATGGGACTTAAACATTCTAATGCATTTACGTCACTACTACAAATGATTCTTAACCTTGTACACAGTCAATCAGCCCCGATAAACAGCCTTCAAATAATGCTAACCTTGAATGGGAAATCCAGTAGAAGCACTTAAAATATGCAGGTGGGAGCGACATCAACCACAATGCATGGGGGAAACTTACCGAAATCTACCCTGGTTAATATACACTGCATGGGGGGGGTACTTACCGAAATCTACCCTGGTTAATATACACTGCATGGGGGGGTACTTACCAAAATCTACCCTGGTTAATATACACTGCATGGGGGTACTTACCGAAATCTACCCTGGTTAATATACACTGCATGGGGGGGTACTTACCGAAATCTACCCGGGTTAATATACACTGCATGGGGGGGTACTTACCGAAATCTACCCTGGTTAATATACACTGCATGGGGGGGTACTTACCGAAATCTACCCTGGTTAATATACACTGCATGGGGGGGTACTTACCGAAATCTACCCTGGTTAATATACACTGCATGGGGGGGTACTTACCAAAATCTATCCTGGTTAATATACACTGCATGGGGGGGTACTTACCGAAATCTACCCTGGTTAATATACACTGCATGGGGGGGTACTTACCGAAATCTACCCTGGTTAATATACACTGCATGGGGTGCTCTGTCGTGTGTCTGGTGGTGGTGGCTCCGCTCTCGTAGCACGAAGCGCACAGGTCGTAGTCGTAGCAGATTAAACACTTGTATCGGCGCCCTCTGAAGTTTCCTTTCAAACACGCGTCACAGCTGACACCTAGCGGGGAAGCAGAGGGGAAGACCCGTTAGCGCAGAGCAGGTCCACGCCCTGGCCGCAATCCCGGGTGCGCGGGAGCTTTTAAACAGACCTCGCTTCGCGTTAGCGTAGCTTTATAGGAAACAGCCTGCATACAGCAGCACCTCGGACATGAGGAAGGTTAGGGATTTGGGCTCCACAATGTTCGTACGTTTGAAAATGACGTCCAAATTAAACTGCACGCGTACCTCTTTCTAATGACAACTGATCGAGCAAGCGGGAAGGCTTTCCGAAGGACACGCCCCCTTTTGCGGTGACCCGCCTTGTCTTCTGCAAACGGACCTTGCTCTGGCCCTTCCTTACACCAAACGCTGTCGATTTTCCTACACTGTATTCTTTAGCAGTAGGTCCGAGAGGTTCTTCGTTTCGCCCGTTTTGATAGCGTTCCCGGTATTTAATCAGAGGAAAGCGGGACTCATTTCCATTTAATGCTACCCCTTTTGCATGAGCGATAAAAACGAGGAGAATATTTGATATTCACGGTTTTACACCGATTCGGCTCACCGGACCGTTCATAACTGAGGCATACATGTTCACAGGACATCGGCAGACGGCATCAAAAGAGATTTTTTTATTGAAAGTTAGTCCAAGTTTATACTGTAGAGAACTACAGGACATCGGAAGTGCCACATGGGCTTAAACATTCAGCTAAAAAGCTAACAGAAAGCTAATAAAGACTGTATTTTTCCTCAAAGTTACTTAATAGAATGAGAACAAAAGCTGGAGAATAGATTCCACCAGAACAGGTTTTTTGTTCCTGTTTGGGGAATTTCCCAGACTTCGAGAGTAGTGGAATATTTGACTGTGCAAAAATTTTACATGGTTTTCGAGCAGGATGGAAACCCTGTCAGAATAAGCCTTTTTAGAGTGCAAACTGGTTGGGTAACTTCATAGCACTGTAAGACCATTTGAGGTAAAAATGTTTGTTTTTTTAACCGTAATTACACATTTAAACAACCTTTAATTCTCCATTTTCTTTTTCTTCCAAAATTTAGAATGGCCGATCGGAAATGCAAGCCAGTCTCATCCTTGCGATGTCCTCCATCAATTCTGGAAGTCACACGCTAAGCGGGCACACTGTCACAAACGCGTCCAGCCAGCTGTTGATTCTTGTCAGGATCCTGCAGGACAACTGTGCAACTGGAGCATGGAGATAGCAGACTTCAGACTGGAAACCCATTGGCCAGGAGGCTGACTGTCATGGGATAAGGGAGAGAGGGAGGATCTTGCAGAACGACAGTCACCCAAGCCTGGGAAACACAGTGGCCAATTACATTTCAATCTACAGGATAGCCAATCAACACTGCCAGAGGCTGAACGAGAATATCACAGTTCTGGAGGGAGAGAACTGTACGTTTGGGCCACTCCCCTTTTCACACCGATGTGACGCGCTGGATTGGTGTTACCAAGGTGGTTATTTTGCACTTCCATCTCAACTGTACAGAAACTTTCACACAAAAAAAAACTCTTTTGATGCTGTCTGCCAATGCCCTGTGAACATCCAGCTCTGGGCACCTAATGACCACAGGTTTTCTGCCGTTGTGAAATTTGATCCGGTAAACACAGCCCTCTTTGTTCCTAATGCAAAACATTTGAATAAGTTCCACCTATAAACAAAGGATGTTACACAAAACAGAGGAATACAAGATGAACAGATCCTGGACTGAGAAGTCTGATAATGTTGGATTTTAGTTTGTAATTTCAGTAGTAGCAGTAGTAGTAGCAGCAGTAGCAGCGGTAGTAGTAGTTGTCGTCACAGTAATAGTAGTAGCAGTAGTAGTAGCAGCGGTAGTAGTAGTAGTAGTACCAGTGGTAGTAGTAGTAGTATGGGGCGACATAGCTCAGGAGGTAAGACCGATTGTCTGGCAGTCGGAGGGTTGCCGGTTCAAACCCCGCCCTGGGCGTGTCGAAGTGTCCTTGAGCAAGGCACCTAACCCCCAACTGCTCTGGCGAATGAGAGGCATCAATTGTAAAGCACTTTGGATAAAAGCGCTATATAAATGCAGTCCATTTACCATTTAGTAGTAGTAGTAGCAGCAGCAGCGGTGGTAGTAGTAGTAGTAGTAGTAGCAGTGGTAGTAGTAGCAGTAGTAGCAGTAGTAGTAATAATAATCTATATGCAAATCAGATCCACTGGAAATTCAATTTTGTCTCACTGGCTAGCATCTCTTTATTCACATCCAATGATCCCTCCAATTTAGTAAAAGTAGTTAAACCATCAGAAACAAGACGGCTGCTTTCCCTTGAAGAGTTAAGCCGTCCCATTAACAACCAAAACTTTGAACAACAAGGGCAATAATGGCTTTGGGAAAACTCAATTCACATTAAGCTTAACGGGTGCTTTTTCATTAGCAGTCACAATATGCTGTCTCAGTGTTGCGCACATTATCTTACAATGCCCACAACAAGCCCTTATTTCGAGCCCGGAGAATGAAGACATTTGAGAGATCAAACAGCAGGTGTCAGTACAGCAATGTTTGTGCTTTACCGGGTCTGGAGCACGCTCACTTCAGGTGCGTACCGCCTCACCAACTGCCATTTCAGTGCACGTTCCGGCTTGGCTTCACTTTTGGGCATACAGTGTGTACATTACCTAACTGCAGCTGAGGCACTGCCAGAACAGATGAGCCTTAAAGACACAGCGTTATCTCAGTTTGGGAAACCAAGCACAGGATATTTCCAACAACAACTGTCCACCAATTAATTGTGTTAATGAACTATGATTTTGCGCATCACTTTTCCATGGGGGATAAAATAGTTAAATGAAGCCTCGTCTCGTCAGCGTAGTGAAACACCCCATAACCTAAGCAAATCCATCCTTTCTTTCCACAGACTCCAGGATGCAAAGTTGATAAGGTGACTGACTTGTAATAATAATTATACAATGCAATAGGATATAGTAATTGTCATTCTAATCCACAGGTCCAAAACACTGCTCACTACTACACACACTAACCCAACTACCACCACAAGTTGTCCAGTGCAACTGCAACTAGTGAAGTGTTCAATTTGACTGACGTGCAGAAAAACAGAATGAGCATTCCTTTACATTACATTACATTTATTTGGCAGGCGCTTTTATCCAATGAGCACAACGAAAGCCATTTCCCCCTACATATTCCTCAAGCCCTTTTGACCCAATGGGGTAACCCTCAGATCCAGAATCCAGCACTCTGACCACTACTCCACACACTAATCCATAACCCTTGGGTCCAGAGTCCAGTACTTCTGACCACATCCACACAGTCCCAAATTACTCCCAAATTATGTGTATACGTTCATTTCTGAAACTTGTATAATCTACAAAAAGTATAATACAGTACTGTTATCGACCTGAGCACTCCTGTCACGAGTGTCTATCAATGTGTGGAATGAATGTGTTTATTTTCTCCTAGGCAACACGCCTGTGTACTGTGGGAAACCCCTTCTCTCTGACAAATGCCGTTGAGTTGACAAGGCTAGATAGACTGAAAGGCATGCTCTAAACACGAATTCTTGTGGTTGGTAAAATAAAATGTGTGTTATAGAATACGTTGTATTTCTTTGTACAAAAATCTTGCACGCTGAATTTAAAAGAGTAGGATTTCACAAAATCGGTTAAAAAAGCATTTTTTCTTGTTTAAATGGAACAAGTTTAGCTTCAGGTTGCAGAACTGTACAACCATTCACTAGACGAACAATAATGTGTCGATAACATTAGTACACACTTGCTTGATCACTCCCCGTCTGTCAGCTGGCCGTATATGTACTACCACCAAATGCAGCTAGCCAACGTTACTCCTATGAATGACTAAACGAGCGAGCAAAATAGGTAACGAACCAACTGGCTACGCAATACACAAATACTAGCTAACTTACCTAAATAACGCATAAACTGTTAGACTACTTTCAAACGCGACATGAAGGCATATTCCCGGAGAAGAACATCTGTTTGATCATGAAACAACAAGATAGCAACAACTAGCAATGGCTATCTATATTATACGAGCTAATGTTTGCCAAGTTAGGTAAATTTTCAAGCGTCTAACGTTAACGTTAGGCTACGAAAAAACAACCTAGCCAGCTATCTAGGAATCTTCGCAGGGAAGTTATGGTTGGTTTCTTGTAAATTAGATATCCATTTTGAGAATAACACATAAAGCCAAGTTAAACATACAAGGCTTACTAGTCGCTGAGATAGCTAGCTAGCTAACTAACGTTAGCAACATACTTCCTTTTTAGTTAGCTAGCTAGTTACCTACTGGTACAGCCAGTATTGGGGCATGTTAGCTGGGTTGCCAATGGCTGTTTTGAAAGTAGGCCTCTAAGGCCTCATCCTTGTCACGGCCACTTTGATGACAGTGCATTCACCCCAATGGCCGTATCTTGAGGGAGCTCGGAACATCGACAAATAAATACAAACAACAACTCGAAAGCGGGAGCTTTCTTCTTCCGAAAGACAGAAGTTCTGGGGCGCCTGTCCAATGTCCCTGTCCTACCAGCTAGCCAACTGGCTTGCTAGTTAGCTAGCTATCTATGGTAGCCGAATAGAGCTATGCCGTCCGAGGCCATTCCCGAAGGTTAACGTAATTGAATTAGGGCTTGCACCAATTTGACAGCCGGGGTTCAGCGAAATAGGGGGTTAGTTAGCCTAGTAGTTCATACGCAACATTAGGTATATACCTCCTTTCAGCCAGCAAAGAAGGGCTGGGAAAAGGTGGCAAATTTCATGGCCGCCGCCATCATGAGCCTCATCCAATGTATTTCGATATAAAACATGGCAACGCTCGGGTACAGAGCTGGCCAGCTACCGACTTAGCACCCTTTCTGGTCACAGATATCAGTTAATCTTCGCGTAACCTTACCTTCATGTCGGGACATCCTACAAGCGCTGATACAGCCCACTCCTCGGGCTCCCGATCACGGAACACACAAAACGATGCCGCTTTTAGGTAAACCCGGGGCTCACTCTCCCGTCTACTTTCTCATGAAGATGAACCCGGAGCTTGCACTTCTCTGCTTCCCCTCGCCGTCTTTGACTGGCGAAGTGCTGGTGGAAAACACTAGAGGGGGTAACTCAAAACGTCGTTCGTCTGTGAGTGAAGGCCACAGATTCATTGTTTCGTTACGTTTCGTTCAGACGAAGTTATAAATACAAAGTTTTTTTTTACATTTATTATTATTTTTTTTTTTTAGATCTATTTCATTTTCTGCCACATGCCATGGTTAAAATGTGATTTCAATGCATACACATTTTGTTCCAATTATATACATTTCTTTCATATCTCTGTGGTGACTATGAAATACTAAAACGTAAAACCCTGGCTAAGTGGCTATGAATATTATTGATTTCTCAGACGTATACACTGCGTGTGTTTACCTCTACAGTAACACAAACTGTACAATTACTCTTTAAATAACAAATATATAAAACTGGATAAATAATTTGAGGTATATTTCAGACCCAAACAACGTTATCTGATCAAATACTTATATACTACACATATTTATCTCTGACACTTCATTTCACCAGCTGTCTTTAAGGAAACTATCTGCAGGTGCATTAGAACAACATTGCACATGCCTGTAGCCTACTGATTGCTGTCCTCTGGGATACAGTCTCATGCAATAGGTTTCATGTGCCCTTCAAAACCCATTGCATTGCAGTTGACACGCCAATCATAACGTTCAGGGGTCAGAAACATCTCTTGCCTGCCCTAGCAGATCTCACTGTTCTAATTCTTGCTGGTAGCTCAAATTCTATTTTCATTATTTCTTACCATCTGTTTGAGTGGCTCTTGATTTGGCAACCTGCTGGATGATGTAGCCCTACATCTGTGACTAAAGAGGACTCATCTTATCGACTGTTTTTCTGATTAAATTGTAAGTGAAATGAGCGAGTTATTAATTTTCCCCCAAAATTTTAAGAATAAAATCCTGCCTCAGTTTAAATAGGCTAATTGTTTCTTCTATTCGTTATAGTGAAACATTCATACAATACATAAGAGTCGGATGCACTTTTATTTTACTGCAGAATTCATGGTGATAAGAACAGAATTTTATTTAAATTACATAATTTCCTGATGTGAGTTATTCATGAAATAACACAAATTCTGAATAATACTAGTTAATAATGATTAACAATAATGTCACGTCTCTATTTCTGCCACTTGAAACGCCATTATATAATCTAAAACCTAATCTCAACCAGCATGGTTCTTGAATATTTATGTAAATATTCATATAAAGACTTCAAATTATCCCCTGAATTCGCAAACGGACAACAATAAGACCGCAACTTCATTTTCATCAACTTGCATTATAACACATTAATCTTGTGATTTCCACCACCATCTTTGATGAAGTTTGCAACAGCTTGCGTCCTGGTAGATAGTTTTCGGTACAAACTTCCGGTAAAATTCTATCAAAATAATAAGCGCGAGAAAGAGTCTAAAAGTTCTTTGAAACTAGCAGCCTCGCTCTATTACATTCTGATATATATTATTCTGATACTTATTAATTTCTCAGTTTAACGAAGGTTAGGAAAATTAATTTATGAAACAAACTCCTATATAATCATTTGTGATTTGTAACACTGCTGGACGTGTTTTCCCTCATTGATTAACTACATGCATAAATTGTACTTTTTAGTGTAACATGTACGTTACTTGTATTTATAATGTTCTACATTGTAAAATAATGAGTAAAGTCAATTTCCGACATTTATTTAACCTTTTCAATTGTTCAAAATTGTGGAAAAAATGCAGAAATCGTACAAATAAAATTTTTTTAAATTTAAAATGTATTACAAAAATCATGTTTCTTTGAAGGATGGAGAATTGCCAAAAACATGCACAGAAAATTGCACGAGCTGCGCTTACATTAACTTTTAATTTGGAAAAGCTCAAACCGGAAGTTTCCTTTTATTACTCGTGCTCATGAGTTTTCTGGTCATGCTGTTCGTCGCTTAAACAAAAACGCGCCCTCTACTCCAGCTAGCCTATAGAAAAAATCCAATAAAACCGGCTTCAAGAGGAAAGGCGGGCGACCAGGATTTGGATTTTGTGCATTAGCTAAATACAAACTTGTTTAAGCGTTTTAAATTTAGAAAATATCTGGGATTGCCCGGTGAGAGGTAGGTATCTAGTTTGCGTTGGTTGTAACACATATTGCTTGGCATGAACACTGGTAGAACTAAATGTTGCTAAAATTCGCTATCTAACGTTAGCTAACTGTAGTTCAGAAATAACTGAAAACAATCTGAGTTTGGTGGCTTGTTATTTAATGGCAAAGCGCAATCGTCAACTGGTTTTGGAAAAACATTCAACTGAATTATTTATCTCAAAAATACTCAAGTTAGATAATTAGTTTACTTTATAATATGTAATGATAGCCAACAGGCTTGCTCATGAGCATGTTAACAACAGGACAGTAACGATAGCTAACGTTTGCTAACTTATTCAAGGCGGTAAATTAGTTCCCTCGCTAGTTGATCATCACCATCAATTACCAACAATGGTCAAACCCAGTGTCTAGCTAGCTTTACACATCAGAACATCAGAAACTGTCTTGTGTGCATTCTGCAAGTTAGTACCGGACTAGAAAGTTTCAGGTACTGAAATGCTGGTTAGATTGCGCCACCAGATTAATCGGAGCCACAACAAGGGGTGATTATACTGTGCCCTTACGTCTCACAAAATTTGGTCAGTCAGCTTTCTCTGTAAAGGAAAAGCAGCTGGAATTCTCTCCCTACAGAAATCAAGAGCTGTAACAGTTGGTACTCTAAGTGTTTAATGTTTAATTTTGCTCCTAAACTGAATTTTACGCCAATTTGTAATATAAGTTTGAAAAACGTATTGCGTGTTGTTGATATTGTTGTTTTGTATGTCCATCTGCATTTGTACTGTCGTGTCGTGTCGATTGTAACGTGCCCAGGGACTGCTGATGAAAATTAGCCTTGGTTCATGCTGGTATAATATTTATCACGCAGTAACATTTAGGTTAAGCATTCTATATGGTCCCTGACAAATACACGAATACCCTCTTTTCCTGTTCAGTACAATTTGAGAAGTTTTGAGACAGACATATTTGTATATTGTTTTCATATTAAATGAAATTTTGAATTGCGTGAGAGAGAGTGAGAATTAGGCTCTTGACTTTATGTGTTTATTGTTTGAAATAGGCCCCTTCAGAAGCTGACCCATCTGTCTGAAAATCAGGAAGACTCCATGTTGACCCTGTCGCAAAAAAGAAACTTGAAGAAGAGGGCCTCCTTTCAGGAGAGCGTCGACAATGAGAACACCCCTCAGGGTCTGATCCAGCACTGCTCCCCCCTTCACAAACACCCCTGCGTCACCGCCAAGGGCAAGGAGAATGAGGTGCAGTTTGTCCTGGCCAAGAGGCCACGGAGACGGAGGGAGTCTACAGGTGAGTGGGGGCTGTGTGTGCGTGCGTGTGTGTGTGTAGCTGTGTGTGTGTGTAGTTTTGTGTGAGTATCTGTACGTGTAGTCTGTGTGTGTCTGCGTACGTGTGTAGTTGTACATGTGTATAGCTGTGCGTATGTGTGTAGTCATGTGTTGTGTGCACGTGTGTTTAGTTGTGCGTGTGTGTAATTTTGTGTGTGTGAAATTGGGGTTGTGGGAGGTAAAGTGGGTCCCATGTTGGGTGTAATTTTAACCTTCTGTTCCATCTAAACATATCAGCCTAACTTTAGGTTATGGCACATGGATATTTTAAACATGTTATTGGATAGGAATATTAAATGCATCAGTAGTCCTTTTGTGTTGTTTTAATAAGCAATCATTTTTCTTTTACTTTATGATAATGGTACAATTTACAGTTTCTTGGTAAAAGTAGTGGTGGGGGGACTTCATATTCTAATGATAAGTTCTTGTACAGGGCAGTGCACCCTGTATTCATAATGGTGTAGAGTACCAGAAAGGCGCTATTGCCCCAATAGCTGTAATTAGCTATCTAACTTTTAACTGTAACTTGGTGGGTTGGTAAGTAGCGTTCTACTAAGATACTTGTGCTAAATTCAAAGTGTGTGACCATTGTTTAGTGTAACTGACCATGTCCTCTGTCCTCCTCACAGGACTGTCCTGGGACAGTCTCCCTGATGAGCTTCTGCTGGGGATCCTGGCATGCCTCCCGCTCCAGGACCTCTTGGCGACATCTCGAGTCTGCAAGCGGTGGCACCGTTTGGCGTGAGCTTGCCTTAATGAACGTATTTAATCCCCAGGCGTCCCGTGACAGGATGGCCATTCCCGGAGTTCATTTGGATCTCCCAATCTCCTATTCTTACCATTATTAAAAATCACATACCTGCACACACATTAGTCATGAACAAGCTGGGGCCTGTATCAGGAAGCAGGATTACTGAGTTAGCAGGATAGCTCAGCAAGTAAAACCCGGAACCCCTCTTTTTTTGCCTCAGTCCGTGTTCCAGATTTTGGGAGGATTCCGGGTTTCGCTCGGCGCAGTTATCCAGCTAACTAAGTAATCCTGCTTCCTGATACAGGCACATGGTTTCAGTTGGCACAAGCGCAACCGTATTAATCTTAAAGAGGTATTATGAAACAGAATAAGACCCAGGGGTATTATCATTTGGGGCTGGAACTAGGCCTGACTTTGCTGGTCCAGCTTTGTGAAGCACCCCGCTGGGTCTGTGCGGTCGATGAACGCCGAACGGGTTCGCCGTACGTGGCGCCGCGGTAACGGCTGTGCCGGCTTGTCTCCCAGGTTCGACGAGTCGCTGTGGCACAGCGTGGACCTGGCGGGGAAGGCCCAGGTGGACGCGGCGCTGCGGCAGGTGCTCCCGGCCGGCGCGGTGGGGCTCCGCTGCCCCCGGGCCTGCATCGGGGAGCCCGCCTTGGCGAACGCGCGGTGAGTGGTGTCGCTGTGTGGTCGTAGCGCGTCCGCGCGTTTGTCTGTGTGCTGGTTTGTGACGGGGGCACCTCCTCGCTCTGCGCAGGCGCCTGCGCGTCCAGCACATGGACCTGTCGAGCTGCATCGTCAGCACCCCGGTTTTAGAAGACATCCTGTCCCGTTGCCAGCAGCTACGGGACCTCAGCCTGGAGGGGCTGGTGCTGTCAGACAGTATCATGCAGTAAGTGACTATTTAAGCTTTTTAAATAAAAAAATAAAAAAAAACTAAATGAGATATGTCCTGCCTAGCTCATGCAATTGTCGTGCGGAGAACTGAATATCAGCGGTCTAACCTGTCCGTCACCCCCCGGCGCATCTGTCTCATCGCGGGGTCGCTCTTGCAGATCACTGTCCCAGAATGCCGAGCTGGCGAGGCTCAATCTGTGCGGCTGCTCAGGAGTATCGCCCCAGTCCGTCCGGGACATGCTCCAGTGCTGCAGGAGGTGAGCTCGGGGCCTGGTTTTTTTAAAGAAGTTTTTGGGATTTTGGAATTAATTTGGATTTGATGTAGTCATTTAGGTTTTTCAAAACCAAGAATACGGATCATGCTGATAGGAGAGCATTATGATTTTGGGATTTATGATGATAACTTGACATTGATTTAACTCCATTCACATATGTTGTAAAGATATCGGTTTTGAAACCAATAGAAACTATTGGTTTTAAAACTGGTTTGAAGGTGGACATTGAACTTCTGTAATCTGCAAATGGCTATGGGTAATATTATGGATATTATGGCGATGTATTAGGCTCAATAAATATGATATAGATTTGTTTTTTTGTGGAACATTGTTGATTTTTTTTCTCCTTTGTGTAGGCTGGAGGAGCTCAACGTGTCTTGGTGTGACTTCGACAGCAGTCACGTGAAGGCCGTTGTTGAAAATATTCCCTCCAGTGTTACCCAGCTGAACATCAGCGGCTACAGACAGAATTTCACAATGGAAGGCGAGTGTGAACGCGAATATCTTTCAGAGGTCTCACAGTTCGTCATTTGTCGTCGTACTGAAGTGTAAAATGGCTGTTCTCTCCTCTTCCATCAGACCTGAAAGCACTGGTGGCACGATGTCCGGACCTCACACATCTAGATTTAAGGTGAGGAATCGCGCAATACAAGTCTCGAGGAGGCCTCTGTGGGCAGGGATGTGCAGTACCTGTTTCAGTTTATGCAACAAAACTACCTGCATTTGGATAGAAAGACGAAAACTCCAGTAGCTGGATGTTCTATAAACAACAGAAAAATGCCTAATTCTGGCCTAAACAAACACCGCACTAGTAAACAACCGGTATTTTCTCACGTTCATACAACTTCCTGCGTATGCTCCACCCACTTCCTGGTTCCTGCCCAAACGCAGGTAATTTTAAACAACCGGCATTTTCTCATGTTTATACAACTTCCTGCGTATGCTCCGCCCACTTACTGGTTTCTGCCCAAACGCAGGTAATTTTATTGTCCGAATAGATACTCTAGAGTGAACGCGCCTGGTTTTGATACTCCTGTCCCCGCAGCGACAGCGTTCAGGTGACGGCAGACAGCTTCCCCGTCCTGCGGCGGCTCTCCTCCCTGAAGGACCTGGCCCTGAGCCGCTGCTACCAGATCCAGCCGGCCGCGCTGACGTGAGTTAAACCGCCCTTTCTCCCCGTGCTCCTCCCCCACTCGCGGGCGCGTCCGCACGTAAAGCCTGAACGTTAATATCGAACGGCGCTACGTGTTTGCTGAATTAGCACATGGCTATATTTCTTCTATGCAAGGACATGTTATTTCCTAGACCTCACGTCAAATGGTTGAAGGGGGCTTTCATGTGCCAAATGAGATGCAGGTTTATATGGATATTAAAGTCGCTATCTTGACTATTTGTCTGTTTGAGTTATCATGAGTTAGATTTTTTATTTGTTATATATATATATGTAGTTTTATTTATTACAGTAAGCTTTGGAAAAATCTGTAATATAATTTATGCTCTGAGTCTGACAGTTTTTTTCTGTCTGTATTCATTATTTTAATTTATGCATTTTGTGTTCTGTTCGAGAGCTGAATGTGGTTTTCTCTTCCTCTGGCCAAGGTGTCTGGAGAAGCTTCCGGAGCTGAAGACCCTGGAGGTGTTCGGCCTGGTGCCAGGCAGCTACATGCCCGTCCTGAGCGAGGGCCTGCCGCACGTGCAGATCAACACCCGCTGCTTCTCCAGCGTGGCCCGGCCCACCCCCGCCGGCCAGAGGGACCGCACCATGTGGGGGACGCCCTGCCGGCTGGTCTACAGGCCCTAGCCTTCGAGGGGCTGGCGGGGGGGCGAGGAACAGTCCGTCAAACGGCCGGGTCGGCGGAAACTCGTTTCAAAGTGTTATATTTTTTTCAGTTCCGTTCACTTTGTTTTCGTTCGTGTCAGTCTGATGTGTTTTAAATGTTAGCATTGGCCACGAGCCACGAAGTTTTAACATTGTTGTGCCATTTCTTCCCTAGAACAGAATGCTGTTTGGCCTGTTTATCGAGGCTCTGACGACCACTTTTAGGTTCATTAGCATTACTTTTAGGTTCATTAGCATTACTTTTGGGTTCATTAGCATTACTTTTGGGTTCATTAGCATTACTTTTGGGTTCATTAGCATTACTTTTGGGTTCATTAGCATCTTGCTAATACAACATTCCAAAGACAGATTTGTTTTCATGCAAATTTTATATACAGGGTATACTTGAAGTTGTACTGCAACTTTTTTATATTGGCATGTTACCCAACGACATAAACATCCTGTTTTTGTTCCTTCAGATGTGATTGTGACAAAATTTTCAGGTTTTTCTCAGCCAAAAACAGACATTCAGGCCCGGACAATCAGGTGAATTGGACATAGCCCAGCATGGATCCTGAGGTCACTTAACAATAAAACATCTTCCCTATCATAATCAGGTAACAGGATGAGTAAAGTTGGCTCACTGAGCTAGCTAACTAGCTAGTTTGCACTCCAAGTCATGCTTGGTAAGGGCATCTGCTAAAGTATGCGATAATGAAAGTTTTCCTTCCTTCTGGAGCCCTTAATTGGCGTGGGTGCAGTGTGTTGTTTTGTATGTTGACTCGCCGCCCAGTACGTCCAATCGGAAATTGGTATTCAAGTCCGTGAATCACTGGCACACCAATGGCTGTGGTTTTAGCCAACAGTTAAAAAGACTGGATGATACTGTGGTCTGTTTTCTGATCAAAGTTTAGCCTTATGATTGCCTTGAATTATAAAAGGCATCACATGTTCCTTTTAAAAAAAACTCACTATTAAATTGGGCTGTTTTACTAGTATTTTAACCGTTTTTTTGGCAGGTTTAAGTGGCATTTTAAAATGATAAAATTAGCTAAAAGGGAATTGTTCTCTCAAATCAAGTAATGTATCTACATAATAGGCTAATAAAGG
This sequence comes from Anguilla anguilla, assembly GCF_013347855.1. Lineage (NCBI taxonomy): Eukaryota > Metazoa > Chordata > Actinopteri > Anguilliformes > Anguillidae > Anguilla > Anguilla anguilla. The sequence continues at coordinate 26,540,257 of NC_049214.1, forward strand.
CATTGAAAAACAATTTTTTATTCAGCTGGTTAAGTTTACTTTCCAAACCTAATGAAGTCTGAATAAGTTGCAATTTTTAACGTGAAAACAAGTTTGTATCATTTTGTAAATCCATCTTGGAAATAATGCTGTGAATAGTAGGTTTGAAAGTGTAAAAATGTTGAAATTGCTATGTGACAGCAATAAATGTTCTTTTTTTAAGCATTTCTTGTGTTGCATTGGAATAACTGGGGTCTGGTTATTGATCAGAGATGTTGAGTGAATTTGAACAAATGAGAAAAGAATTGTTGTCAGATCCTTAAGGTGAGCACACTAGTATGCAAACTTTATTTTCTTGTTTTGTTACTACAGCTAACCCTTTGAAGAGTAGCCAGTATTGACTTTTACATCAGCATTAGAATGTTCAGTTAAGAACATTCTAATCACGTGATCTTACACCTTATTGGCTTTAATGTACCAAATGTACTAATGTGCACTAGTCTCACCTACCCAACTTAATCCTCCCCAGTATATGCCTGCGGAAAGCAGTGTATTTAAGACCAACCTGCTTTTCAGGGAGTATCTGATATTTTCTAACCAATCGCATCAACTCAGAGAAGGTGGGACAAAGGTGGAGGCGGAGCTTGAAGTATGAGAGACAGTGAGCAAGTGGTTGAATTATGAGAAGCATGTCAATGCCTCATTTCTGCCCTGAGAATTGGACGAGCATCCCTTGCTTGCCTATTGCTGTTAGAGTAAGTGCTCCTCCCAGGTGAGTGTCTCAAGATATGTCCCTACTGTACAGCTTGGAAGTGAGTTTAGAAAACATCTGATCAGTTTCCTTAACGTTGGTGCAGTATTTACTCTTGAAATATAAAATGATCACGTGTGTAACAAAGTACATCTTATCATAAGGGCCTACAAATATCTTGTGACGTCTGCCATGACATTGTGAGTGTGGTCAACGGCAAAATTGTCAGTTACTATTTATTCAGCTCAACAAAGGACGTGTCCATTCTTAAGTTTCCCCATTCACAATTTAAGTGTCAATATTCAGATCTTTATCGGACGATGATTACTTTGTGGAGTTTAATTTGACCTGCATATCCAAATTTAGTGGCTACAGAAAACTGGTGGACAGTCTATAGAATGCATCTTAAGAAACAAGGTTGAGGAAAACAACATGACCTTGGTCATAATTACTACACAATAGCTTGCCAGGTACAGGACAGAGGCCAGAAATGTGTGGTATCTGTGGTAGCTTTTTAATTCAATATCCAAACACTGTATACAAAGGCTTTCAGCATTAAAACACTGCTACATGATCTGCCGTAACATGAAAGGCGCAGTTTGGCTGCATTGTTTCCCCTTGCTACAAAGCAAATAAAAGAAGGTAACAGTGAATTGCGTTTGAATAGGCTTGCCTTATGCACTCTGCGTCAATAAGCATCACCCAAAAGCTTTGGCGGGGCTTGCCCAAGTCACGAAGAAATCAACTCTCGTTTCTTCCAAACCCCTGCCACCCTGTCCCCGCCCTCCCCCAGAATCAGTCTGTATATCCATAACCTGTGGTACCTCATTTAGACTTTCCCAGGTCACACGTCTGATTCTTGCTGATTCCAAAGCTTCTGCCTTTAGCTGCAAGTCAGATTAATACCTGAAACCAGGCCTCAGTATTTATAATAGAAATACTGATGACAAGCACTTTATATTGCAAGTTGCTCTGTACAAAAAGTGTCTGCCAAATGAATGTAATCTATGCATGTAACTTACAGTTCTGCAAATTACATGCCATAAAGATATTTCCCAGTCCCCACAATATGCTGATTAGGTTCAGTGCTGGCTGGATTTTTTCTCAGGTTTCAGGGGGTGAATGACCAGATTAATCCATCTCCCTGAGGATGCGGAAGTACAGGAGTTTTGGTACAATCCAGTATATGACAACCACCAGCGCTAATGCAAGCAGCGTGGCGGCATCTGTAACAAATGTACCGACAGACTCATCTCCACTCCATCTGCATAATCGGCTGTGCCAAAATGGCCGCTATAAAAACAAACTCAAGCATGGTGCATAAAGCTATACGCGTTTGCTTCAAATGGAAGTGCAATTGATTGAGCCCACCGAAAGCAAGAAAATCTAAATCGCCTACAGTCTAAAGATCAATCCCTTTTGTTTACAGCTAATAAAAATGAATTGCAGCACAGAAACATAAGGTCATCACTTCTCTGGCCAAACGAGGAGGAGGAGGAGGTGGAGCAGGAGACCCTGGTCACGGTCTTTCTTTATCTTCCCAAATTGACCTCCAGGTCCTGTTTCTCTTGTCCTAGCCGGCGTCCCCCAGCGCTCTCCTCTCCCATCCCGTAGTGCTGGCCAGACATGGTCCGGTGGCAGGGTTGGCTGGAACTGTTTGAGGGGTCAGGGGTCAGGGGTCAGTCTGTGAGGATCACGGTGCGGAGCTGGTCCTCCTCGCTCATGGTGATGGTCGCTATGGCGCCGTCGTTGAATTCGAAGGACGTCCCCCCGTCCACCACCATGCAGGCGTCCCAGCACCTCGAGCGTATGCACACTCTGACGAGAACGCGCACAAAACACCACACACAAAGGACACATTCGTTAACACGCATGTCCATGCTTAGATACGTTGACTCCCAGTACTTCTGCATAGGTTCTCAACCTTTTTGCCCTCGGTATTTTTTTGCCCCTAGGTCCACAACCTTTTGCCCCAAAGGCCCCCGTTGTCCATGGAAGTATTCCCTCTCCCGCCCCACCCACAGGAGACATGATAATCTGTCTTCCTGCCATCATCACAACTCCAGTTGTACACATCCAATGCGGTTAGCTTATTCCATTTAACCCCATAAAAGGGACTATTGTTTATTAGCCTTTGTAGTAATCCTCAAATATTCACAAACCAAAAATCCTATTTCCTTTTACCCATTCATAGCAAACATATGAGAGTGAGACATCTACAGAAAGTAAAAAGGCTATTATTTTATATACTACAAATCGCTTGTTTTGTGTTATTTATTTAGCTGAATCATTACTTATGTCTTGATGTTTTGTGAAGGTTTCACTAATTACCCATCATCTCAAATCCTCCCTCCCCCGGCTGCTCCCAGAGGCCCCTCTGTGGAGAGCCGGCGTCTCTGTTCGCCCTCCCAGAGCGGCTCTGAAGCTAATTACGCCGCGCCGCGGGGCTCGTCAAACCCGTCCTACGGCGGCAGGGCCGCTGATTTAATTCCGGGCCGTGAGCCAAAATGGCCGACCCCACTCACTTGCTGGCGAACCCTCGCTGGAGGCTGCAGGAGTAAACTCTGTTGGTGATGGGCTCTCGGATGCTGAAGAACATTCTGCAGTCCTCCGGGTCAAAGATCAGCGACTGGTTGTACTCCTTGGTCACTAAAAAAATTTAAAATTTCCAGAACAAATGTCACCACACTTAAATATTAAAATTTACAATCATGAATGAAAGCAATCGTAGGGATTACACAGGCACTGTACAGTATGAAATATCAGTTTTTAATCCGTTTCCTAGATTTGCATCTGACAAAACATTCAGTCAAATTCATACCAGACTGACTGGAATCAATCAGAAAAAATCTGGATTATTTTGCCATCCATTTGATGTCATGGTATTTTGTTCATGCAAGACGATCTTTGATCATGAGCAACAGCTACACCTTTATCATAATGTAGAATGGTGCTTCAGAAAGGTGGCTGTTTCTAAGTATCTTGATTTTGGTCGCAGCATCACGCTCTCGATCACAGGCTACATTGCAAAGCGAAGGAGAAGTTTGACAGTGCTCTGATGACTATCGCTTTGAGAAGACGTGTTAATATTCACGCGTTGTCCTAATGCGTGACACGATTGGTCACTCGAGTCCTCTGCTTCTCACGTATATGTGCGTGATGCATTCCGGGAAGCTTAGCACAAACAATGAATATGAATTGCATGTATCCACCAATCGTATGTTTGGATAGCAAAATTCCACCAATAAAATGCTACCGTTAGATACTAAATACTAATGTAAAGAAAGGAGAGCAATAGAATACTCACACTTTTCAACAAGATCCTTATCCAGTGGAACAGATAGGCCATTTTGTGCTTTACCTATGGAGAAGATATAAATGTTTATATAATGTACTAATGTATCAGTGAGATGTACAGATGAGTCATAATATCCTTCATCCTCCTCAGTCTGGGGTAATACAGACAAGTTACTCCAAGCGTACCTATCTTCAGGATGTCCTCCACAGCCTGGTCGACCAGCTTGTTAATATTGTAAGACCTGCGCAAAACAACAAAAACAAAACGCGAGCGGTGAGCGAATGCGCGGACGTCTCCCACGCTACCCGCGGCTCTTCCATTCGCCACCTTAATGGCCGCCGGCCATTTTTCGGTTTTACGAACGCCCGCGCCCGCGGCGCCTCAAAGTACCAGGCTTTGGATCCGGTTCCGGTGCAGACGTTCAGCCCGGAGCTCTTCTGCTTCTCCCACGGTCCGTCGTCCACGGAGATCTCGTAGTACGACGCCCTGCGAAGCGAGCAGGGTGAGACGGGTGAGCCCGCCACTAAAACGCGGAAACGAAGAAACGATTCGCGGGGACGTCAGGCGCTCATAAACGCACCTGGAGGACAGAGACTCCCCAATGAAGATCTCATTCAGCCCTCGAACCGGGAGCAGGAGGGGGCCGGAGACGCTGTAGTTTTCAGCACCTGGCCCTTGGAAACAAGCATAGTAAACAACACACTCGTCAAAAAATATTAAGTAGACCAGTATGCAAATTGTGAATCCCAATCACATCTTTACAGCAATATAACTATATGGCTCCAATTCATTAAGTGTAGAGCCAATTGGGAATTGTCTACATCAATACTTCATCAACTTTGCTGAGCAGTGTCAGTAACTGGTCACTAATAAACCGGTTGAATTACAAAATAATTAGTCTCTTTCAGACCTGTCGGCAGCACTTCAAAAGTAAATCAGTTTTCCTGTGAGGCCTACCATCCAAGTACCAAGCCTGGCTAACCGCACAGCACCAAGCTAACCAAGCTTGGCCCGTCTTTACTAAAGCCGCCCAGTTCTAGCAGGTCTTCAGGAAGTGGTTTGCAGTCAGGGGAAAGAAAACAATTATGAGACAAGGGTCTTAAAACCCGCTTACCAAAGACCAAAGGATAACATTCCGGTCAGAATATTTAATAAACGGCCTCATCCAACAGGCCGCTGAACATTTTAATGACCCCGCAGCGGAGGGGTTATTAAAGTGTTCGGCGGCCTGTTACGAGACAGACGGAAAGAGGGCGGGGTTTCGCGGCGCAGGCCTGTGAGGTGGTGAGGGGGTGGGGAAGGGGCGGGATTAGTACTTCGCTGGTCGCCGGCGATGATGCGGTGGAACGTGTTGTGCTGCTCCAGGCTCAGCTGCTGCTCGTGCAGGTCCGCCGGGGAGGGGTTGATCCCCGTCCCCTCCAAGTGCACGCGGATGCGCTGCCGCCACTGCCACCTGGAGGCAGGGTAGCATAACGGGTAAGGAGCTGGGCTCAGGCTCTATTCCTGGGTAGGTAGGACACTGCGGTTGTACCCCTGAGCAAGGTACTTAACCTGCATTGCTTCAGAAGTCTATATATCCAGCTGTATAAATGGATGCAATGTAAATGCTATGTAAAAAGTTGTGTAAGTCGCTCTGGAAAAGAGCGTCTGCAAAATGCCTGTAATGTAATGCCCACTGATGCAGCAAGAAATCTTTAAGAGACTTGGGAAAAAAGACATGAAAAGCTACAGTGTAAAAATCCCTTTATGCTTGAAATGAAGTAGTAAATTAGCAGTAAAAATAATGGCATTTTGTCACAAAAAAAATTAACCAGTAATTATCTAGGGTAAACTATTGCCGTTTGCAACCTGTGACTCGTGATGCCGTTATGCTTTCCAGCTCTGACCAATCGTCTCTCTGTTTTGGCTGTGTTCTCACTCCACCATGGACCAATGGTTAAAATCGGGATCCCATCAATCAGTGTAAGAGCGTGACCCACCTGAAATCTCCCATCCTGAATTTCTGCAGTGCTTCGGGGAAGGAATGTGTGTAGCGGACAGGTAGGCACAGGTGTCCTTCTGACCTTCACACATAATGGAGGGCAGAGGAAACATCATCACACTAAAACACTACAACAGAGCCCAAGTAAAAAGATATAAAAATAAAAAACAAGCAACGAAAGCCAAACTTTTGATTTTATGTCAATATGTGATCTTATGCAATATAAGCCAAGCCACCCAATTCCAGGAGTCACAGAATTAGAAATAGCATAAAACTGATCCACAAAACCATATTTCTACCTGACAGATTGCACAGAAATCCACAAAATCCAGGTGGGACAGATTTCTTTCTTATTCTCAAAAGCGTTCTACGTGCTCCCAAAATTAACATAAAAAATTAAATGTGAACATTGAAATTTTTTATTTACATGCTGAGTAGACACCCAAGATACGCAAAAACATGTACAATATTTACATGAAACGAATGACCCATATAGTCTCATAGGTTTCTCACTCGACAAATGTGTTGGTAAAGTCAACGAGGTGCAGAAGTCCCCACAAATCTAGATCTGAACTGTGAAAGAGCTTCTTACCTCTCAGGATCCGTGTTGACTCCCACAACAGGTTTGTCTTTATCAAACACTTTACTGGCCACAAGCAGCATAGTGCCATCACCTGCCAAAGCAGACGGTGCGTTAATATTAAACATTCACTTCCCACTCCCAAATCTGTCCCCGTTTCACAGATGAATATGCCTGTAAAACCCCTTTCAGATCACAGGAAGAGGCACATTGGTGCTAAGCATGTCCATCCCCATCATCTTTGCGACAGTGTCTCTATAAAAAGAGCTATGCAAATAAAACTGAACTGAATTGAACTGAAAGCAGATGAGGCGAGTTAGCTGTAATAAAACACTTTAACCGATAAATCAAACGTAGTCTAACAACAAAAACCAGAGAACCCTAGTAGAACCCCTGCACTAGATGCTTCCTCTCTAGTGTCTGGAAAGGAAAGGAAGTGGAGCCGTTACCTCCTGCAGAGATGATGGCGTCCGCCCACCGAACCGTCTCCTCGTTGTACTCCCCTCTCCGCATCACGCGCACTTCCACACCTTCTTTCCTGAGGACAGCAGACGGACGAAGACGTTCACATGCTTACCAAGTACCTCGCCTGCACGGTAAGCATCGCATCGCATATTTAAAATGAGCGCGTCCGTTACGAACGGCTAACTTACTTCAGGCTGTCCACGATGTGTTCCACGCTGCGCGTGTGGATGTTGTGTCGCTCGAGCAGTCCGCTGTAACTGGAGCCTTTCATGGCAAGCTATGGCAGCAGACACGGGAAGGACGGAGGTAAATGGAGAGATACAAAGAGGGAAACGGGAGGCGGTAAAATAAAAATGAGAGATGGAATTGTTTATTTCCGTTATTACTGACTATGGAATTTCAGATTATCGCACGCTTCAAATAAACTCAATGCCAAATCAGTTTCCACACATTTCTGGATGATTTGACAAATGACAGAACAATTTCCGGCCAAGAAGCCTGTTAAATGAGAAGTTTCATGTTCTTCTGGCCAATGCAGAGATTGCCACTTAACGCCTCCAGGCATATATGACAAAAGTTTGAAAGCATATTGAATAAAATTTATTCAAAATTAGTCTACACTTTCACTGAATTTCCAACAAACAAGACCCAGAATATATGCATAACAAATGTGACAATGTTTTACTGTAACATTTTGCAGACATGCCTTTCATTTCAGTATAGCTATATGAGCATATATAACATCCCTATCTTTAAGATTCCATTACACATGAAATTTCCATGACTAGTCCCCGCTTTCATATAATTTGTGATGAGTAAGGCCCAAAATACATGCATACCAAATATGAAGCCCATTTGCTGTACCAATTTCATAGAAACAGCTGTTTTCGTGATGAGTCCCCCCATTGAAAAAATAGCTGATTGTATATTTGTCTCATTAATATTTTGATTTCAAATCAAAAGGCTTTAAGCATATCGCGAAAATAAATCACTCCTGGTACCATACTTTTGGAGGGCACTGCAAGCCTGCCTATTTACAGTTATAATGACGTTCAATATTCCTACCACCAAAATGGTACAGAAAAACATTTTATGTAGTATCCATAGTCTGGACCTTTGTCAATGCAAATCTAGAGAAAGCGTGGACTAATTATGTGTAAATCTTAACGTCACACAATTTGATTAATTGGTAATTTCTTCAATCGCTGCGTTAAAACATGTTCATTTTTAGTGTTCGAGCCTGGTAGTACAAATTTATGTATGTGTGGGCTACTTAATGTGATACAGTATAACAAATGTAATCATTTTTTAATTAATTAATTAGTTAGTTAGTTATATATATATATATAAACTATGTCAAATGGTTTCATTCTTGCTACGTCAAAAGGATGGAACCGTAAATTTTATCAGGCGTCTGGGCGAGAAATCGCTCTTCCCCAACCAAGTGCTAAGACCACAAACAGTTCTGTAGATAAGACTATCTATCGGACTACCAATATCCACAGTGTAGACGCGTACACGAATTTGAGCGGATAGCTTGACCGCAGTGTTCACTGACAGAATACAATTGAACTAATGACATCCTTATAATTTTTTTGCATCCTGTGATATTCATAATAATCGATTTTACAACGGATTACCACGCTTACCAGGTGCTTCAGATCTTCTTCGGAGAGCTCCGCGAAGCGATATCTTTGCTGTTCAAATTCATACCTCGTAGTTTTGGTGACCACGGCAACTTTAGCGGGCATAAACCCAGCTCCAGAATGCGACACGATGTTACGGATTCCCATCTGAATTTTAGAACGACAGCTAACAGGTCGTCCTGTAATAAATGTGACAGTTGTACTGCCAAAGCACACGCAATTCAGTAACCTTCCCATGACTGAAAAAGCAACCATTGCTATTAGAACAACAGTGACCCCAACAAGCTAGGCTAACTGTTGAGTTGACCTAAAAGTAAATTAGCTAATAATCTGGTGGTTTATGTAGGATACGTCAAATTAGGTAATGCGCCTTTACAAAATTGACCTGTCTAAATCTGGGGGTACTATTAGCTAGCAGCTAATATGAAACGCGCATGGTGGAAAATAAATAACCAACTCCTCAACAGTTATTTAACTAGCTAGCTGTACTGATTTATAAATAGTCGTGTTTTCAAAATAGTAGTTCCGAGTTCTCTAACGATCTCGTTAACTAGCCAACTACATAACAGTACGCTAATAAATGAACAGGCTGCTAGCAAACAGCTACAAGTCAAATTCAGTCAAAGCAGCTAACTAGCCTGGCAGGGAACCGACTTGTTCAGCGAGAACTATATTGGTTTGTTCCAAGGAGAAATTCACAATGACTGAACTTGGATGACCTGTCGTTAGCCAGATGAGCCGAACGTACAACTGAATTTTTCCTAATTCGCTAGGTTCTCAGACTTCAAAGTCAGACAGACCCACGTCCTCCGCATGTGTCAGCTAAGGTTAGTTTACTTGTCAAAACTGTAGTTAGCCAGCACCAAAGTGCATTATCTAAATAAACAACTAGCTAGCTAACGTTAGCTGGCTAACGTTAACTAGCTAGATAAGCTCAACATTTATCGACTTGTTTCCCCATGCAATGTGATGGAGATATATTTTGCGGTTCTTTAATCAGCGAGCTTGCTTCACTTTTAAGAACGTGATTCTCTTTACGAAGCTAAATTAGTTGGAAAACACAAGTTCCAGTACACACACATCATAGATCACGTACACGCATCCGCCATCTTTAAATCACGTAGCCTCTTCATCTTCTTTGGTGTTTTATGGCGATTGGGATAATCATATTAATGGTCCGTTGCCGCCACCTACAGTACTGGAGTGTAGTTCAGAGACAGGTAAGAACTAAATCCTGTTCATTAAGAAAACAAAAATCTGAAACTTCATCTGTTCATTTCCCCTTTTCCATTTTCTCAGTTTTTCAACTTTTCTTTTATTCTCATATTGCCCAAACTCTATCAACTGTTTCAATTTTCGGCCAATAATCACTAATTCATGTTGGATGTTTCCCTATCAAATAAAATTTATTCAATCGACTGTCCTAATCTTAGTCTGGTAAAGATGGCTTCTTCTTTTCTTCCTCAACCAGCTGTAATCCCCTCTCCTACTTATTTGGAATAGATGTCAGCCCTGGGTTTCTCTTTCTCACTGCTCCTAACATCCTTCCTATACATTTAACCATATATGGCTTTTAGCCTCTGCCATGCTCATGGGAACTTCCACATCCACCTTCTCATTACTAAGTGTCTGCTTCGTCCACTGCTTTGTTTCCCTCCACCCCCATATGAGGTGGAACACAAGTAAATCTTACTTGACTCCCTATCTTTCTAACCCATCTGTTGATGAGCAGAACCTTATACAGTCAAACTTGTCTGCAAAATGAACTTAAAGATTCTAAACTCATTAGCACTGCACTAGAGTCAGAACATATCACTACACAGGTTGACTGAACTTCCTCCGCCCGCTGCAATGCTAAAATGACAGCTATTAGCCCTGTTGTAACACAGCTAGGTAAACTGTAGCATGCATTTTCACTCTGACCCCATTCTCTGGTATCACAAATGCTAACACAGACTGACTTCTTGGGTCTTCTCAACCATGTGTGCATTTCCATACAGTCCCAGTTGTTTTGACTGGTTAACACGTCCGAAAAAGTTCTTCTGTTCTCTCGCCCATGTTCCCAGATTGGCTGTAATGCTCCTTTAGTAGGTGAGATGCCCCATGTCCGTGAAGATTAGCCCAAAAATTCATAGCCAACTGAATTATTCTGATCGGCAAAGGCATCTCTCCCATCTCTACTTGCAGCACTGACACAGGTGAAGTTCAAAAAGCCCCACTGCATATTCGTAGACCTTGAACCTGAATGACATCCAGCCTTTCCAGTGTTGTCCCGGCTGTTGATCTATACAGCACACTACCATAATTCAGTACTGAATGAATCAGTGCTTTATACATGGTCCTCAGTGAGGTACAACTAGCTCCCTACTCCATCCCTATCAGACATCGCATCACATTCAGTTCCTTCTTACACTTCCCCACCACTTTGTCAATGTGCTTAGCCAATGACAGCCTAGTATCAAAGCATAGCCCAAGGTGTTTGAAGGCCCCCACTCGCTTTAAGTATGGGTTCTACCTCATCTCCCACCTTCCTCCTTGTAAAAGTCATGATTTTTGAGTCTTCTCTATAGAGAACCTGAAACCCCACTTTATTGACCACTGCTCCACCTCATTGATTGCTTCCTGCACCTTCCTGACTGTGGAGGTTATATTTCTTCCTCTCTTCCACAGTGCCTGCAAACAGGGACCTTCTGGCGGAACCCAATAGTAGATATCATTATTCATTATGGAAAATAAGAAAGGACTGCTCCCTTGAGGTGTACCATTATACACCATGAATGATTCCCCCACACTCATCTTCCTAAAAGGAAATTATTTACCCAGTTATAGGTTCTACCTTACCCTCATGAGGTTAAGCTCAATCAGAAACCCCTCCTTTCACATCATGTCCTATTCCTTCTCCACTACAGCCACAGCAGTCTCTTTCTCCACCTGGGCCTTCCAAACATCTGCTTCCAAGCATAATACTGGTACTTTCCTAATCACACTCTAATAACCCCCTACTTTCCTGGAAGTAAATCTCTCTGTAATCATTGTGTCCATAATCCTACATAAAACAGAAGTTGATGCTATTAGCCTATAACCTGTTGGTCTCCATGGTGATCCTTTCCTGGCGTTTGAATGGATACCACCTGTCATTTTCCAGCTGCCCAGGTGCCTCCCCTCCTCCTGCACTCTGTCGTACAGTCCCAGGAACTTCTGCAGTGCCTCACCACTAATATTGGCTAACTTAGCCTAGCATCTTTTCCAGGTGACGTAAACCCACCCTTGCTTATTGCCTTCTTAAACTCTGCCATGGTAAACTGCACATTCAAAGCATTATTAGCTTCTCTCCAGTAAAACACCCCAGGACGCTCTTCTTTCATGACCTCTCTCCTTCTCCGCCATCCTCTGATAAATTATTGGAACTTTGTACTAGGGTAAATACTTTGGCTATCATCTCTACCTCATCCAATAATAATAATAATAATAATAATAATAATAATTATTATTATTTTATATAGCGCTTTTCACAGTCTCAAAGACGCTTAACCACCACATCCACCCCATTCAACACTGGCTAATTCCACTCCCTTCCCTCCCTCATCCTCTCAATCATACCCCATACTTATCAGATCCAACAGTATTACAGAAACACCGCCAACATGGTCCTTTTGCCTGATGGATAGAGTCTGAATCAAGTGTTGAAAGTAACCGGTCCTTTTCAGCACTGTGAATCCTCTGCTCCTTTTCCTCACAGCACCTCCGCAGTCCTCCGTCCACCAAGGGTCTGCTTTCCACCTCCTCCCTGAGGTTTTAGCTCAGTGGCTGCCCCCACTAATGCTGTACTTATCCAGTTATTCACACTAATCACATCCTCTCCATTGCTCTTTCTGTTCATCATCCGCTCACTCAACTCCTGGAACTTAATCCCTCCCTACTGCTTCCACCGACACCTACTCCTTCTTCCAACCTATTGTACGCACTAGGGTAATGGGCCCTTCCCACTGTCGACTTCACATACTACCCATTTGGAAACAAATAAAATTACTGTAGATACCAGAGAGGGCCAATGTAGAATCATTCCCTGTGGCTAAATATATCGTTGTCTTTCTTCCATCATTCAGGCTAACTAGCTCTTTAACCTCCATTACATTTTACATCACTTGTCCACTTCCATCTGACTGCCCCCCCCCCCTATCCAAGGGAGTCATAGGAATTAAAATCTCCAGATTACCACTAGCACCCCTCCTCTCAACCCACACTTCCACCGCCACATATTCCTGTTCTGTACCTTTGCCTAGCATTCTGCAAATCCTATGAAGGTAGCACACCCTCCCCCTCACTTCATCCCTGGACTTTCTAACCATTACATTTCTCTGTATGATATAATACATAGATGGTTTCAACCAAGTCTCTGGATTTGTCTGGCACATTCACAATTAATCGCTTGAACTCCTGCCCATTAGCCAACAGGCTTTGTGCATTCCATTGCAGTATTACAACCATTAACTAAGCACCAGTAATACACTGCTCCTGCATGGACTTGAAGCGTTCATTTTCCTCTTCCTATGAAAGCCCTTTCATGTCCAGGCACCTTTCTGCCACAAGCAACATTAGCTTGCTTTTTCCTGTTTTGGACTACTTGCCATAACAACCATTGATCCCCCTCTTGTCTACAAGTATCATGTCACCTCCTACCTGTCCTGCAGCCTTCTGCTAAGGTGCTTCTTCCCTTCTCTCCCTGACACCTGTGTTTCCCTGAGTCTGAACCACCTTTACTACCTCAGCACGATATCTCTCTCTACCGGAACTTTTTACTTCTACTCGTTTTTAAATTGTCTTTAGCCCACCATAGGCTACACCTGTGAGCACCTCCACAGCTGTAGTACAGCACTTTGGTTGAACTTTCTTACTGCATTCCTCATACCCATGCCACCTTCCACACCTGGGACATCTCATTCTCGTCCTGCAAGCTGCAGCCATCATGTCCAAACCCCTGACAGTTACAACACCTTAATGGCTTTCGTATGAAAGTCCTCACATTGTAACTCATATATCCCAAGGTCGCCTTAGTAGGTAGTACGTTACCCTCAAAGTGCAACAAAACAGACTGGCTGTCTAGGAAGCACAAACATCATCTCCATTCGCTAAATGAAATAATTCCTTTTATTTGTCCAGAAAGGGTGTCTCTGGTATGTCAAAGCCCACTGCCCTCCCCAACTCGTCAGCTCGTTCTCTCGAGTCTTGTGTGCTGATTGGACGCTGTTGTCCTGTTTGCACAGGTTTCAGTGCTGCAGGCGCTGCATACACTTGCCCATAGTTTGATGCCGCCACTGGTTGCCAAAGTTATAGGCCCCGTCCGTGTCAAAGATGGTGGATGAACAAAAAAGATACACACTGCATGTTATAGTAGATTATGGGGAACTTAATAGACAGTGGAGACTGACCAATCCTAAGGAGGAGGAGGAGAAGGAGGGTGTGGCTATAACAGGAATCACAATCAGGTCTACAGAATGCATTTCTATATGTATTGAATAAATCAAACATTGTCAACCAGCTTCCACATTATTGTAGTCATACTTTAATTAGATCGAGTTACAGTGCTTATGAAAACATGCATCCACACATTTATTTTCAAATAATTCAAAAAAAAAAAAAAAATATCAGCAGCGTGAAGTAAAATGTCCGTTATTAACTTAAACAGTTTACAATTCAATATTGTTCAATGGTTTTAGGAACACACGTATTACAGATAATAAAATATAATTAGCTGCACAAGTGGCCAATTCTAACATATTTTTAGTGCATTATTCATACTTCGATGACTGCAAAAACATTGCATCTTTATTAGGCTACCAAATTGCTGTGATTAAGGTCCGTCATCCAACCCCAAGAGGCCAATACACATATTGTAGTTTTAACCACTCCTCAGTCCCTCAATGCCCAAGTCCAGGATCAACAGCCTGGTGATGTCATGGCACATGATCAAAATGAAAGCTCTCGCCAAGGGACTGATGGCTGGAGGGGTAAATTCTCAACATAGCCCAAACAGTCTCTCTCGTATCCTACATTCATGTAGGCTACTTCTCCCCATATTATTTGAATTTGTGCTGTAAATAATGGGCTTGGCAGAAGGAACTTGAACAACTGTGTTGAGAAATGACCATTATGTGCAGGGGGAAAAAAAAAAACATGACAGCAAATTTTAGCAACGCATCCAATCACAAATGAAACAAAATTCACAAATTTACAATGAAAACGGAATTACATGATTTCCAATTTGAAAACCAGCCTACACAAGGCTACTCTATTTGGAGGTGTGAAACACAGCCCAGTCAAAAATAAATGTGGCCAGTTTACCATTAACAGCTTTTACACAGAGATCTATTTGAGTAATTCAAATTTACACAACATTATTTCTTTAAATGGTTCCTTCAAAGCCAATCCAAAGCTCCCTACCAAGGTGTCAGTGGAAGGTTTATTAGATTGCCTGCTCCCATTAGTAATATAGTGTAGTTAGCTTTTTCCCTCCAGCTGTGGCTACTCCTGTGCAGCATCACGTTTGTATCATGGCTGCTTGTCAGTGCAGATTTTCCCGTTTGACCTGCTGCTGTCTGTTCCTGCTGAGCGCAGACGGCCCTGCTGCAGAATCGGCACAAAACCACAGGCACGCTTCCTGAAACGTGCGCGTCCGTTGTCTAGACCTTTCCATCTAGTTCACAAAAATTCAGATGCAGAAGCACAGTTCATAAATTCAAAATTGTAAGTTGCTATTAGCAGGGCTTTTCCCATCTGAAGTCATGGACAAAACACACAAAAAAAATAAAAAGTTCAAACAGTTTATAAACTAGCCTTAAGTTTTCATTCTCCTGGCTGATTAATTGAATATTTCTATTTTCTTGTTAGGGAACCTCTTTTGTGGTGCAGAGTACACCCACAGGGAACAAGCAGGAAAGACAAACGAGAACTGAAACAGAAGAGTGAAACGCGTACACCACATTAAACACGTTCAGTCTGACAGCGTGCTCACGGCCCACCCTGATCGGTACGGACACAAAACGAGGGATTCGTTTTGTCATTAATGAAACAGAAGTTGTGTCCCGAGAAAAACGGACCGCGATCCGGGGACGAGCCATTATTTTGTCAATATCAATAAACATGCATTGAGCTTCTTATCTATTTACACAGTAAATGAACTGGTATATAACGGCGGCATCAACTTTAAAAAATATGCGACATTGCTCCAGTTCACAAGAAACTGCAAAAGAAAACTTTTCATGGCGTTAACGGATCAAGATAACAGTGAAAAGGCAAAGTTTTAAATAGTATGCCTTCATAATCATATCAAAAGCCCAGTAAGTAATATTTCAAAAGCTAAAATACCAACTTCACAAGGTTCTGATTGACAGGCACAGCAGGGACTCTGGTTCACTATGATGTAACACATCGATTCACAATTAATTACAATTTTTTACAAAAAAAAAAAAAGAAGAAATGTGGGGGGAGGGGACAGTAAAACAAGTGCATTTAAGGGTAAAACTGGTAGGAAAACTCAGCCAAATTCAACAAACTCTTCTGAGAGCTAATCAGGTCAATCAGCGCACAGAAACAGATAAGGTTTTTAAAGATTGCACTCATTGTCAGCTCACTCTTGAGTGTCAAACCACACCTCAGTCCAGTTCCATCACTTCAATGTTCTCCACCAACTGGAATTCTATCAGTGAACTTATATTGAGAAAGTATGTAATTTGAATAGTATCGTGTATGTATACATGAAACACGAACATACTTAGGGGTGGTTATTCAGTTTTTTTGTTAGGTCAGTGTTTTTGGATTTCAGAAGCTGCTTACTGTAGAATACTCCTAGTTAATGGACAGATTATTGGACTCTTATCAGCTACTTATCAGCTACATAGCAAACTAGTTAGCGTAGTCTATATTTCAATTTTGTTCACTCGCATATAAATTGCGAGCCACTAGAAGGGCTTTGCAGCGTCAGCATTCGCATTTAGCGTAGCTTAAAAAAATGAAAAATGAAAAAAGAAAGCGCTTAAAATGTTAGCCAGCAGAATTCAATAACAACAACAATAACTGAATGCCTACATAATCCTACAGTTCTGGTTAAATTAAACTGACATAGCTAATCTGACATCTTGGCTAGCCGCTAAAGGTTGGAAATAAGACAGGTGCTGTAGTTATATTCTCCCCCTCCAATGAGAAGCTCTTGCGATTCTGGGCCAATCAGAGTAGGTATAATAGGAAGGGTGTGTCAAACGGCATTACGGTTTTAGAGAAACAAACTTACCACAAACGTCCCTTTGACTAAAATGGATCTGCTTAGTGTCATTTCAACATGTGCCCTGTCAGCGGTCCCTTTCTTTTCCTACTGTTAACAACCAAAATGTCCTTTGTACGTGCAGCCCAGTGTAGAGGTCAGCACACATATTAGAGTCAGCTGGTCTTTGTAGTTCGTTATGAAGTTTGGTCTCAGATTAAACCTCTATTTTCACATTATTCATACAAACATGCACTTTTTTTCCCTATTCCTATATACATACATACAGTATATATGAATAGGAAAAAGATTTACACATACATTTTTTGCAGAGAAGAGTGTTCTTGCATTCAGAAGTCTGAGGCGGTCTCCACAGCTGACATCTTGGTTGAGGTCTATCTTGGTTGAAGGTCTGGGCAAAATATTCCATGAATCACACCTTCTATGACCACGTTTGGACATGCATCTAGAGAGAAAAACAATGCTATTAATTCAAGATTATTTAGAAAGATATGAGTTTGTGACCTACCATTCATCTATTTTCCAAGCAAATAGGTAGGAAAAACATAGCTGTCCACACAGCTGTCAAAGTGCCTCAAGCTCCTTCCACACAAACAGTGTATGAAGCTGGAGGCAAGTCTCTGAATGTATTTAGTGGACCTTTTCCATTCTCCATCTGGACATCCCCAGTTATCTTTCTCAGGTTCAACCCTCGACATCTGTGAATACGTGCCTTGTGTCTGCCTGCCCCATCATATTAAGTGAAGATCAGTTCATACAGAGAGTAGTCGAGCATCTCTCAGTTCAGTAATTTAATAAGTTTAATAGTCAGCAAAAGACAAATGGCTCCGGCATGCCCACAAATAATATTAAATATTCAAGAAATGTTTCAGATAAAAGTGAACTATGAACGAGCACCATGAGGTGACCATAGAAGAAACTCCGGTCTTGAATGTGAAACTCTGTAGACCCGTAAGCAGGGTATGACCTTTTATAGAGGGTCATCAGGAGACAAGACTTGATTACCGTCAGTGGCCGGGAGCACGTATGGGTCCCTCAGATACAGCAGCACAGGCTGATGGGACAGTTTACTGGAAATGTCAAAAGCAGGTAAATTAGACAAATAACAACTTAATTTGTTAATTATTACAGAATCCCAGTTATCTTTATGGTAAATGGTAAATGGACTGCATTTATATAGCGCTTTTATCCAAAGCGCTTTACAACTGATGCCTCTCATTCACCAGAGCAGTTAGGGGTTAGGTGTCTCGCTCAGAGACACTTCGACATGCCCAGGGCGGGGATCGAACCGGCAACCCTCTGACTGCCAGACAACCGCTCTTACCTCCTGAGCTTGTTTATCTACACATTCATTGCCTTATCAGTGTTTGCGGTAATGCATTTGTGGTCTCCTACGTGCTTGTGAAACACTACAGTATGTACCACGTAAAGACAATACAAGTGCACCAAATGTACTGCACATTGTACATTTACCAGACACCACAAGTCTCGAGCTTCAAGTGTCAGCATTACCTCATGCACAAATTACATATGTGAAAATTTCCGTTTTGGTTTCAAGTGATGATACATGCAAGTTTTTCAGATATTCTGCCTCAGCCCCTTCAACAGTTCATCTCCAAATCCACCTGCCCATGCTCTCAAAATGCTGAATATCAAGTGCTGTACCATTCTGCCCCTGATTTCCCTAGTTTACAGATATACTTATATAACCTAATACTTATATATAATTATATAATCTAATTACTAAACTAAATCAACCAAATGATTAAACGTAGTGCAACACCACATAGTGTTACACTAATTTTCAGTTGTGCTTGCATAGAAACACCTGTATTTTATTGAGCTGTGACATGCACAGACAGAATCATAACAAATTTTGTTAGAGTATGTTTCAGCCTGTCCTGGTTGTAAGGCACTATCACGGCATATTCATTATTAGGCACAGATAAAACTGTTCAAATCATGAATAATAAAAAGAAATGACATACCTTGATTCCTCGGATTCTGTTTCAAATGATCTTTAAAGAGGAAGAAGAGTGACATACAATCAAACTACAAAGTGTAAAATATGTAATGCACTTTGCCACTAACTGAAATTATGCCAGAAACTGATATTATCCTTTGGAACAATATACTTTTGAGTATGAGACTATTGTGTTGACTTACCCACAACTTTCAGTTTTTGGCAAGGACGGAAAGTGGCGAATGTTAAGAAAATCCAAAAACACCTTCGGCAGAACTTCATTCTCCATGATTATGGTCTGTAAAATGAAACGGAAGGCATCTTTGATTTTGAAAGGGCACGCTGCATATCAGTGAGTTTAGGAGGAAGAACGTAGTTAATTTGCATATCTAGCTGTTTAATTTTCTAGAAAATTAACACAAACTAAATGTAATGCTTTAGACATATTGCATTTTACAATGTGTACAACGTCAATGTAACTTTCGAATATTCCAATAATGATAAACCAGGAACCCTGGCCAACGCATTACGTGAGCATTCCTAGACAACCATCTGCAAGTTCATCCAAGTCTGTAATTGACTTTGGCAGCTGATTTGGCGACCAACATTGTTCATGATCACTCCTTCATACCACATTCTCTCCTATGTCTGAATAAAACAATATGAATTCTTGCCTGGCCTGTTCAAGTTCAAAGTAAATGTACCTGCAGATACAGTTCCAGCCCCTGCCTCCTCTGCTCCAGGACCCTGGGAACCCAGTTGCGGACATGTTTGGACGGAATTTCAGGTGGCTTGATGATCTTCTTCAGCTGAAAGACAAAATAAAAATGACCTCGAAAATGACTATTTAAATTACGTTAACCAAAATATTATATTTATGAGCATATCAGCAAAGAGGAAAAAGTGCAAAGACATTAGACGTTTATCCCAATACTTGTTTCTTTGCAAATAATACATGCAAAATAAATGCAAAAGAAACAAATAAATAAATAAATCTAAAAAATACCATCTTGTGCAGTGTGTGAAATTGGCTGTAGCGCTTCTCCACCGTGTGCTGTCGGCCACTCATCAAAACATCAATCTTAAACACCTGGTGAAGACAAGAAATGAAAAAAATAAAATAATAATAACATAACTGACACCAAACTTCTGAAATTCTGAAACTGAAAGTCTGAAATTATGATAGAAAGAGGCATGGGAGTCACTCTTCTCTATCTGATAACAGAACTGGGAATAAAAGATAAATAAAAAAAATGAAACATAGTAATTTGTTCATAGTGTAAAAGCTAAGTAATTTATCAACAAAAGCTCATTACAAATGCTCACTAAAGTGTGAATATCTACATTCAAAGCATGCTAAGGCCTAAAAAACAGGTGAGTATTATACAAGTAGCATATTTAGTAACTTTTCACTCAAGAGCAGCCTCCATCTACGTTCCTTGATTACATATCTTTCATTACACGGAAAGCTTGACTGTTCCAAAATATTTTGCATATATTCCTGTTTTGTTATAATGAAACCAGTCAGTTTTAATTAACATGCTATACCCATATTAATCTGATTGCTTATAGCCTAACTGCTGTTAAGATCACTGTTATAGTGACATTTTTGCGAACAATCAGCCTATATGAAAGTCTTTGATTTCTTGTCATTGGCCTAAGGTGATCGGAGAAGATCGCATCTGATCCTGTGCACTGAAGTCTCACCTGAAATAATTAGTCGCGCAAAACACACTTTCGAATGTACTGCTGCTGTACCGATGCACCGTTTTAATAATGGAGAACTCTCGTATATAGAAATCGATCGCATCAAGGAAAATGTTGTGATAAACACAAACTTGAATTCATACTGCCCTAGAAATATTTATTGTAGGCTACATGTTCTATGTACAAAGACGCTTTGCAACATGGTCCAAAATAGGACAGAAGAACTTTCATCTAGTTAGTCGTGAATAAACTGTGAAAGCATGTTATACCCAGATTTCAGCATTTCCTCTTACCGTGTATCCCTTCTCCATCGTACTGTCCTCAGATCGGAAAGAGGGAATACACACCATGACAGGATGCATTTTGTGAACACTAACTCGGAACAAGAGAATATCAAAACGTGCTACTTTCAGTTGTGACTAACTATAAAGCAGGCTAACTAGTTGCATATTTTTCACATCTCATGCTCGAGAGACAAAAATCAGCTAATAACAGAACGAGTTGTTTGGCCACATTCGTCACGTGACAGCTTCTCAGAACATGTACATTCTCGTCAACCCTCGCAACGCAGAAAGGTCTGACGTCTAGAGCAGGCGCTGCGCAGAGTCACTCATTTTTTTCAGAACGTGGGGGCCACGATGTATAGTCTGTGTGAATAAATATTCGAATTCACATGACGTACATATTACATAGGCTATGCACATAACTGGAGGCTTGAGGGGGAATTCAAGAACGTCCCACAAAAAAAAAAAAAAAAAACAGTTCGTGGAAACCACTTCTGGGAACCGCCTGGGCTGAAAATGTCAAAGTAAGAGCCTGCATGCATTTCATTCCAATCAAAATGCATACTACGCAGGATTTTTACATTGAAAATATTATAAAATAACCATGCTAAGGCATATGTATTATGCACTGGCAGTCTCCGTCGTTAATCACGTCTGCCGAATTTGTGCACCTTTACCTGTATTTGTTATTCTAAAAGTGTTGGGGACATTTTCTGTGTGGAGAGGGGTGGGTGTGGCTAGAGTTAGGGTTAGAGCCAGTGGTCTGGGATCAGATACAGCGAAGCAACAAAAACTAGCCACCAGGCTTGATTCCAGAACTAGATTTAACCACTGAATTGCTTTTCCTGGCATCAGCCAAGTTCGCCAAAGGGGATGAAAGGCAAAGTGGAATTACCTTGTTTTCTGTTGGACCTGCAAGTAATGTTGCCTGCAGTGTGAAGCTAGTGACAATAAGGACTTTTGGGACTGAAATTTTCTAAATAAAAGTCCCAATGATAAAAACAGTATTATGTTCAACACAATAGAATTAACTTAATTTAACTATACAACATAATAGAATTAATGAAGAAATAATCAAAACAGCCTTCTTATTGTAGCTCACGGTTGCTCATTTCACAGTACTAACATTACCTCTAGCAATCTGGCTAGCTACCATAGGTGGGGTACTTGGGGTGAGTGGATGGGGTTGAAGCCAGAGGAGGATACTTCTTTGATTGCAAACACAGGATCACAGCAAACCTCAAATATCCTGCATTATATGCCTTTAGGGATATGTAAAAGCACAACCAAAACATGTTAACAATTGAATGATTTTGCAAGCTTTTACAATCACAAAAGCCTGCAGACACTATAGCCTTCCAGGACCTGAGTTTGACACTGTAAGACCTTCTATTGCAGTCAAGTCAGACATTAAAATCCCATCTTGTGCAGGGGTCTGCAACCCTGCTCATGGAGAGATACAGGCCCTGCTGGTTTTCACTGTTACACTGCAATTAATTCATCAATTACAGCAGTTGGTGACACAGTTAGCTAACTTGGTTATTGTGGTCTGAATTGGGTGCTGATTTTAAGGTGAAAACAAAGACTAGCAGAGCTTGTGGCTCTATGTTAAAGCCAACAGAAAGACCACAAATGCTCAAACAACAGCTGTTTACAACACTCCTATGCAGATGGGCATTTCTGAACACATAACCTGTCAAACCTTGAAGTGGATGGGCCACAGCAGCAGACCATGACAGGCTCCACTCCTGTCAGCTAAAAACAGGAAGTTAAGGCTACAGTGGGCATGTCCTCACCGAAACGGGACGAATGAAGAAAAATTTGAAAAATTATGCCTGGTCTAATGAATCTAGGTAGCTGCTGTGACATTCAGATGGTGGTCATAATTTGGCGTAAACGGCAAGCATCCACGGATTGGTCCCGCCTTGCGTCAACAGTGCAGGCCGGTGGTGGTGTTGTAATGATGTGGGAAATGTTTTCTTGGCACAAATTAGGGCTCTTAAAACCCAACCGTGCATTATTTGAATGTCACAGCATAACTAAGCATTGTTGCTGACCATGTGCATCCCTTTATAGCCAGCCTATCCTTTTTCAAATGGATACTTCCAGCAGGGTAATGCACCATGTTGCAAAGTACGCATCATCTTAAGCTGGTTCCATGAACAGGTCAGTGAGCTCCAATGGCCTGCACAATCCCGAGATCTCAATCCAATAGAGCACTTTTGGGATGGGATGGACCAGGGGGTTAGCAACATGACTGTCTGGCTGAAAAATCTAGTCCGTACAGGCAAAATCCCTAAGGAATGTTTCCAGCATCTTGTTGAATCCATGCTGCAAAGAATTCAGGCTGTTCCGGAGGAAAAAAGTGGGTCCCACCCGGTACTAGACAGTGGCCACTTTATTCAGTAACCTGGGTGTATATTATATTTCACACAAGATGAAAGACAATCGAGTATTTTCTTTTCTCGCTGCCTCACGTTCTCTGACTACTATATGTGGCTTTTGCATTGTTGTGGGCAGAAGAAATGCACTACGGGAGATGAGTTTCACCACAAAGTTGCGCAGGAAGTTGCAGTTAATAATGCATTTAGTTCATTTAAGTTTTGGAAAAATTTGCATAGGTGTTAAAAATAAAAAAACTACTTTGAGTAATGGAAAAAGGAGATCAATACAGCAAAAGACACTTCATAAATCTGGTCAGTTTTAGTTCCTCTGTAAACAAACCGGAAACAAGTTTTTTTTTTATTAGCTTGTCGGTCAACCAACCACACGATCAATTCACAAACACACAGAAGAAAGAAAAAAAAAAGAAAACGGGGACGGGCTGCAGACGAATCCGGGCCGGACTCAAAGGACCCCGGCTTCGGCGAGGAGGGAGTAGGCCTCGAGCGCCATGCCCTTCAGGTAGACGCGCACCGTGTAGAAGAGCGTGAGGAAGTCCTGCGTGCTGAAGACGGTGTCCGCGAGGGCGAAGCCCAGCGTCGACGGGATGAAGCCCCGCCCGTACTCCACCATCCACGTCCCCGCGCTCCACTGCACCGACGTGGCCTCGCCTGCGCCGTGCACTATCGTGTCGCCTGTGTGGACGAAAATGCGGAACAGGACACCTTACCCACCCGGGTAACTTCGACACACCACTCTTCGTTCTCACCGAAACACATACTGCTTGTAGAAGCACTTAAAATACAGAAAATTTGATTCTTTGGAGAAAAACGGTTGACTAGCAGAATGGTATATTTTAGGGAAGGCATTAATTGGACATCACAGTCATTCGATGGAGGTCAGTTTGAAAACCTGACCAAACTGTAAGGAAGTTAAGAGGCGGAACCACAGAAGCCTGGAGATTTTCTGGACCAATGGGAAAACACCATAGGGAGCGCTGATACAGAAATGCCTCTGCGCTTTTATCACGGGACTCGAGAGGTGTAGAATCCAACCTGGGTAAAATATTTCACTTTTCGTCGTGCCCTCTTTCCACTGCCGAAACGTCCCAGAGATTATGGTGTCTGATATTTCAGCCCAATACCGACCTGGTGAAGAAGAATGAATGGTCATTCAAAATGCAAACATACAGCTACAATAAAGCATATTCTCACTGGCTAGTGTCACCAGAGGAAATGTATCTAAAGTTGCCAAGAATGTGGTCCATCTCAACATCAGTTGCAAATTCACTAATGCCACATGTCTTATTATGTTTTGTTTTCACCTTTTCTCTAAATGATGAAGAGATGCATGGCTGTATGGATTATATACGATCATATTAATCTTGGCAAATGCTGACACCATAAATGCCATTTTGTTTTTTCACAGTGCTGGCTACAGAAGAAGGATAGTTTTCTTTAAAAAAAAAACAAAAAAAAAACAATTTAACTTTCTTGTTTTGTCACCATCTTGAAAAAAATGCGCATCACTTTGAACCTGAAATTACTTTAAAATTCATGCTCTTCTACATTTTTAAATTTCTGTAAAAAAATCAGTTTGCAATCGAAGAGAGGTCCCACCGGAGTGTCCGCCGGTGTCCACGGCCGTGCCGAAGAGCAGGACGTACTCCGTCAGCGAGGCGTGCAGCAGGCACATGGAGCCCATCCACCCCCCGGCGTTGACGAACACCCACTGCAGGTCCTCGTCGGGCAGGATGTGCCCAGGGTACGTCTTACGCAGCTCCACTACCACCTTGGCAAAGGCCAGATCATGATCCTGGCCTTGCGTGGCGAAAACAGGACACAGAGCACAGAACAACTGTTACGGCAGGAATGCACTCCCCGTGGCCTTGCAATGCAACCTGGAATGCCAGTAAGAGGAGCCGGGAAGACAGTAAGGCCTCTATTAGGCTGCAACACACTGTTGTCTCTATTAAGCCAAGTTTTGAAGACAAACCTCAAGTGCCCAAAATAAATCACCAATCTAGCCCAGTATTTGTCAATCCGTGAAAATGTTTGTGTTAAATGTAAAATATAGTTTTTGCAACAGCAATATTAAAGAAAAATATATAAACTTGATTCAGATGAAAGTGTCATGATATTCTTGACTGATGACATACATTTAAAATGACTAGATTGTTGCAAAGCTGCAACAAACACACCCAACATTCTATTTAACCTGCAACATCCACAAAAAAAAGACACATTATATCCAAAAGTAAAAGTAACAGAAAAAAACATCCTTGTTACATTCACAAAGCTAATATCCTCCCTCTGTTGATTAAAATGTCCAAAATACCACCCATTAAGCTTAGGAAACTAAATAAATCAATAGAAAAACAAGCAGTGATTTAAGTGGACTGATGTGGTATTATTTTCATTTCAAGCCTCTAATGTTGGAACAAATAAGAACTTACTGCACAAATTACAATGTATAACTGTAACAACAGGACACATCTGCTTGTCCCATTTGAACTGGCCCTGGATATGCTCTACACCTGTGGAAACAAACCCTGTTCCTGGAGATTTACCATCATGTAGGTTTTCATTTCAACCCTGATTTGGCACACCAGACCCTAAGAATTACCAGCTCAACGAGATCTCTAGCTGTTCAATGAGGTGAGCTTTGTTAGGGTTGTAATGAAAACCTACAGGACTGTAGATATCCAGGAACAGGGTTGGTTACCACGGCTGTATACAGTTACTATGCATTGTAGATCTTAACGTATTTTATCGTTTTTTAAATCACTGTTATATATTACCTACCAATTATCATTTTAACTAAATTAAAACTCACATTTAGTCGTTACAGCCAACAATACGACCGAAACTTCTAACAATCACAGAGCTATATCACCACATGTTTCCTACATTCTAGAATGGAATTTTGTCCTGCGTTTTCTAGATATTCGGCATTATGCGGTCTGTGCCAAATCTGCAATATGAAGTCCAAAAATGGTTACAACGAACGTAACTCGCAACAGAAACGTTGTGAAATAACTTAGGTGGACTTTCCCCCAATTAGACAGCAAGTTCAAATGCAGTATATGGCTTGTCTACCACAGTCTAATCTCAACTCGCGTCATTGTATGGATAGCCAACTGCATAAACTTGTTAGATCGGCATAATTGTTAACGTTATATAGGCTAGGAAGTATCGATACATATTTGGCAACAACGGCAAAATGCAAGTAGTTTGTTGGCCATTTATCTGGATATTGAGCCTGGTTAGCTTTACTAATCGGTTAGCCACATTGTGAACATTGTTTCCCTTAGCACGTTTCCATAAATAACGACACCGTGGAAACAAAGCAGTAGGCTACTTGCCTGCATATTGTTTAGCGATCTTGGCGACACCTTCCTTGCTAAAAACATACTGCTTATTTGACATCCAGTACTGCAAGTACTGCACTAGTAATACGACGACTCCCGCGGCAACCACGAGTTTCAAAATTGTCTTCGTAAAAGACATTACTGCTAAATCACATACGGCAGCCAAACCTGAAAAATCCACATGGGGCAAAAACACCCCTTCTTACGTATTGAATATGAGTCAAATCTTCTGGGCTTTCGTTAAACACAGAAGCGCATTTCATTGAATTTGACCTATGACTGAATGACTCCCCAGCCTGCCCAAGTTCAATAACGTAAATAGGACCCTTGAGAATGAATGCGTTTTGGGCTCAAGGCAAGCAGAGCTGTGCAACGCCTGCGCAGCGCTAAGGAAAAGATTGCCCGACGCGTAGCACTGCGCAGTGGCAAAGGTTTGCTCGACATCGAGGCTGCATTCAGGTCAAGCAGATTTCAGGAAGTATACGCGAGGTCTGTGCAGATTCTCCAATATTCTCCAAGCTGGACCGGTGATTGGTTGTACACAGATTCGGATCTCCATTAACCCTCAACGCAAGTGACGTGAACGTGACACAGTAGTCAGGAATTGCTTAGCGTGTAGATGGCAACTGCATCGGATAATCAAAACCAAAACATTTTTGATCCAGGAGGTTTGTTTGGTCACTGTCATGTGTTCTATCTCTGTTTAGTTAAGCCAGCAAACTAGAGAACCGTGTTTATAGCTTGCTTCTGCTCTTAAGATTTTCTAACGTTAACGTAACGTTGGTCCAGTAGAGCATGCAATAAAAATAGTAGATACATTAACTCGAGATCAAGTATAGCGATCAGACCAACTACTAAATGCAATTCTCAATCTGTTAGCCATGTAATCGTGTTTAGGTCGTGTTTGCAGTTAAGTAACTGTTGCACCACATACAACCTTTGGCAAGTCAGTTTGCAGGCTTGTATAAGTTGGAAATGTTTGCTCTGACGAATTATGTTCATTCACATGATTACAGCTATTCAATGAAAGTAGTGAATTCAGTAGTAGTATCGTTTTGAAACGTGAATTTTCTGCTTTTCTAAAAGGGAAATTGACTAGACTCTGTCAGTGT
Organism: Anguilla anguilla; assembly: GCF_013347855.1. Classification (NCBI taxonomy): domain Eukaryota; kingdom Metazoa; phylum Chordata; class Actinopteri; order Anguilliformes; family Anguillidae; genus Anguilla; species Anguilla anguilla. Next base: position 26,568,053 of record NC_049214.1, read on the forward strand.
TGATAATACTAGTGATGTCTGGTTCGTAGAGATTACAAATAACATTCAAACAAACTCCCCGAGTTCGTGTAATTCTCGTGACTAAACACACCACAAGGAAGGGGAGGAGATTAGATGAGGAAACGAGAATCCTAATTCACTGGAGTAAAAGTCCACTGCCCTCCATGACGTTTTGGGAGACATACAACATATTTTTCTTGATTTGGCTCCGTACTCCACACTTTTAGATTTGGAATCAAAACATATATGTGTTGTTAAATAGAAGATTCTCACCTTTTAGTAAATGTTTTTGAATGTACATTTTAGAAATAGAAATTACAGCTTCTTCCACCCCCCCCCCCCCCCCCCCCCCCCCCCTTTCAGGGCACCATAATGTTTGGGACAAATGGCTTCACCGGAGATTCTGATTAGTCAGGTGTTCAGTTACTTCCTTAGTTCTGGAAGTTCTGGAAAAAGGTCTTGTGGAAAGATGAGGATGAGGTTCACTTGTATTAGAGTGATGGCAAGAGCAAAGTGTGTAGGCCAAAAGGAAATTCTCAAGATCCAAAGCACCCCTCATCCGTGAAACATGGTGGTGGGGGTGTTATGGCTTGGGCGTGTATGGCTGCCACTGATGTTGTTGTCCCAAACATTATGAAGCACACTCTATCTTTAAAGGCTACATGTGCTGTAACTCAATTTTTCTGTGATGAACTCATACTGATTTTAATGTATACTGGTTGGGATGGTATAAAATATGGGCATATGTCTTGGGGGTTGACAGGTAGGCTTACACTTAAATTATATGTAGTTTAATTACAAATGACACGTGTGATCATTTCATTACATAAACATTATGTTAAGGGTTTTAAAAAGAGTCAGTATAAAAAGTTACCATCTAAATATTACTAAAGTTACTATCTATGTTCATATAGGATCAGTGCTGTATTTGCACATAGTAAGGTTATTAGAAACAGCAGACAAAATAGCCTCATCCAGTAATAAAGGCATTAGTATTATTATCACTACATATTACAAAAGGAAAATACACATTTCAGTTACAGTTATAAGAGTAACCCAGTTGAAGGTTGCTGAATACATAAACACATTTTGTATGCAATAATTTGTCCTCTTTTTACACCAAACGTGGCTGAAACTTTTATCCCAGTCACTGCTCCTATTTTTCTACACATACTAGTGTTATTTGGGACAGATTGGACCTGGATTTTTTGTATATTGTATTAATGGTGATCATGTGCAATGAATGATTTGTCCTTCGAACCTGGGAACTGTTAAATTTTTCAAACTTGTAGCATATGAATTGTGTTTTCATATTTGTTTAACTCAGTATTAGATAAACAGTTTGCTTTAGGACTCGAGTTGTAAGATTTTTTTATGTGAAGAGTTACACATGGATTGCAACGGTTTTAAGTTACAATGACTAAAAAAGGAATATAATATACAATTAATAATTTAATAGAAATAATCAATATTGTTTCCAATACCTTCGCTGTTGAGATGTGCCTCAACGTTTCCTGATTATGAATAAATGCGATAATGTTACTTTTTCAAACTGAGGACTCATCAATACATTTAGAGCAATTGAAAAATGGAAATCAAATCCATTGATTTCAAAACTTGCAAAAAAAACATTTGTTTATTAATCATGTTATCAGGATTATTTTGTTTCATACTCACACTAGCTCACAATATTGCGATATGCGTTGTATATCCCAAAACTTCAGGAAAAATGATGATGTAATAATTATTTTTTATGGCCTTATCGCTCACCGCTAATGAGTTTGTGTCCTTCATTCAGAGCACCAGCATTTGCGCTACAACCCGCTGCGCGGCTCCTGGGTCCTCGTGTCCGCCCATCGCATGAAGAGGCCCTGGAAAGGGCAAGTGGAGAAACAATCCGAGGACGATGTGCCGCGACACGACCCCACCAATCCGCTCTGCCCCGGTAACCGGAGGGCCAACGGGGAGGTGAGGCTTCCGCTTTTGCATGCGTCGTTTCATTCTTTAATTTTGTACGAGAAATAAGACGAGTCTTCCGGAATCCTAGTTAATCATCGGGAACTCAAGAAAACACCCTTAATGGGGGAAAAAGTACCCAGTTATTTTTATATGCCTCATGTGATGTATGAGGGCAGAGAAGATTAGTATTCTCCTCGAGAGAACTGTGATTGCTGCCAATTAGCAATGTGATTCAGGCACATTAAAATCAAGTGAATTTTACTGACGGATATCAAAGCAACTGAGAAATCTAGCCGACCGTGAAAAATCGTCTTAATCGGATGGCTCGGTTGTAGGGTCAGAATGCAGGTGGGAATGAATAATGCAGAATATTGAAATCAGCGATTCATTAAAGATGCAGTTCAGCTGTCGCCTACTTCTTGTTAAATTACCCAGATATGTCTCTCTAGACCCTCAGCTTGAGTAGTACTCTGAGGTTGACACTGGGTTTCAAACATTTACTCAGCTGACAAAGAAAAAAAAACTTTCCTTCTCAGACTGAATTATGGCTGCACTTGCCCAATTTTACACATTTTTTCCGTAGTGAATAAAATTATGTGAGTTGCTAATTTTGTGGCAGAATCTAGAGTTGAACAGTGATTAGATGTGCTTAATGAATTCTGCCCTATGTTCAGTGATGTGAATTTTTAAATAATATGGTATTCTGAAGAATTGCAATAGTATGACTATAAACAGACAAACTCAGTTATTTCTTTATGGACTGCAATACTAAGAACGGACATTAAGTAGGAATATAATATCTAAAATATATATTTTTGTGCTTAACTTAGACTAATTCTTTATGTTGTTTGCCACTGTAGAGTTTGTCCTCACCTAAAAAAATTGTACCTGAAAATTTCAACAGAAATGATGCGCTTCTGTTAGTACCACACAAATAATTTTCTGAAAACAAGACTCTTTCTTAAATGGTATATCCTGCTGGCACTAGTAAAAAAATGAAGCATTGCCAAATAAAATGACTCACTAATCCTATAACTTGATATAGCTCTGTTAAGTCAAGTACGTTTGGCATGTTTAATTGTTTCTGACATTGGGCCTTTCTGTTTTCATGTCACACCCTCTCAACCCCTCCATCTGCATGTTCATCTCTTGGGTATCACGTTCATCTCCTGTTTTTCACGTTCATATCTGTTTTGTCACAGGTGAACCCTGACTATGACAGCACCTTCCTGTTTGATAATGACTTCCCCGCTCTCCAGCCAGATGCCCCAGATCCTGGTGAGTCTTGGGTCAGAAGCCATCTTCCCTGAGGGAAAAAGCTGAAAATGTTAAAAGAATGGGAGTGTTACAGAAATTCTTCTTATTTTATGTAAATATGAATGAGTCAGGACCTCTGTTTGACACGCTATTGTTTGATGCAGCATTTGCCTCCCTCACAGAAAAAAAAAACACTGAAAGTTTCTGCTCAAACTTTTGCCAAACTTTTAGATTAGTGCAAAACTTTGGTGCTAGCGTATCAGGCATCTAAATGGCAGCTCCATTATATCTTCAAAATATCGTTGGGACATAGGCTGTGTCTAAATCAGCCTCCTAACAACTGTGTCCTCAAAGTATGCGCTGTCTACTGCATACTGCGTACTAAACCTGTTCTTTCTTTCTTTCTTTCTTTCTTTCTTTGTATTTTCTTTTGGATAATGTTAAAGGTAAAGCTGTGTAAAGTTAGGTTGTCTGTCTTGTGGTGCTTTATTTTGTTGCAAGGTAAATTCTTGCTTGTTTGGCTAACGTGACGCTTAATGATTATGAATGGGCCCCTGGGTGATACCACATTTCTGTGTTCCTGCGGCTAGCCGTGATGTTCTCTACTGCTGTACTGTACATCTCTCTGGATTAAGGGAGCGTCTGCCAAGGGATTGTACCGTAATATAATGTAACGTAACGGAATAAGGCACACGAGTGAAGATTAGCGTGTTCATGCTTGTTGCCTATGAATGTAATTGGGCATACAAGAAATGAGAATGATGTGCCAAGCTCCCCTAGGGCCCCTGTCGTCAGCGTGATAAACGAATCTCCTCTGATTTCCCTAATGATGGATTTGAAGGCCAAGTCTCGACATGTTTGCTCCAAGCTGTGTCGCTTCAGTCATCCAACGACATTCTCTGTTTTTAAGGTGTCCAGGATCACCCTCTTTTTCAGACAAAAGCTGCCAGAGGCGTTTGGTAAGTGCAAACCGTTTAAATTTTACGCCAGGCTTGTCGCCCAGAATGCAGACGGCGATTAGATTTCTCAGCAGAGCTGGGAAGTGATTTGGGAATGATTCTAAAGAGGCAATATTGTGGTTGCATTAGACTGTGCTTTTTTCATGCTTTACAAATAAGGAGGAAAGTGGACATGTGGGTTATACATTTAATCCCCGTTCGTCACAACAATCGCTTATTTTAGTCGTCCGGCTGAATGGGACTAAAATTATAAGTGCTATAGGCATTGGTACACCTAGATATTTTCGGGGGTCCATCTGTGGTCAACCTGGCATCACACTGTAGAAGGCATCAGATGAGGTTTCAAAAAGTGAAACCTTGGAAGTTCTGAAGAATATATTATGAAAATAGATTGCCCCTTTTAGAGGCTGTGTTTTGCAGCAGTGAACTCTTGGAAGTTGGGCCCATACTTTATCCTCAATAAGAAGGATACAACAAATCCAATACGTAGTAAGTTTTGGATTCTTTACAAGGGAGCGCCGATATGTTTGTCCTCTCTGTTCTTATTCGGGTTTTACAATCAAACCTTCACCTGGTTCACTTACGGTTCTGACCGTGTGTCACGTTCCCCCGATTGTGTTTCAGCAAGGTGATGTGTTTCCATCCCTGGTCTGACATCACCCTCCCCTTGATGGAGCTCTGCGATATCAGAAAAGTGATTGACAAGTGGGCGGAGCTCATTGAGGAGCTGGGTGCTGACTACCCGTGGGTGCAGGTAATCACAGAGAAAGCCACAGAAAGGCACATTTTTCTCATGAACAAATGAGAAGATACTTCACTTCTGAGTGCACAGCTTCTTCAGAAGTAACAGGTATCTTGTAACAGGTGGTACGGGTTTTTAACAGCGATCCAAAGATGCATTCTGTTGATTGTCCAGTAGATGTCTCTCTCTTTCCATTGCATTTGGATGAATAGGTACAACAAATGAAGCTTTCCCCGCCAAAGAAACACTTTTTAAGATGGGTTTATTTATACCTGTGATTTAATTGTTGAGCACGCCCTCAAGATAATGACAGATAATGAATAGTTTGGCTGGACAGCGAGATTTTGGAAGAAATTTTTCATGATATTGGCCTTTATCACACAAAGCTGAAACTGGAAGAACAAATTTGGATGGCGAGTATATCATCTGCCATGGGTTGGCAGAGAATACCTCATTCCTACACCGCAGCATTATTGCATAATTTATTAGACACAGTTTTGTTCACCACCAGTGGCCCTCAACTTTAGTATTTCAACTCATCTCGTTGTGAAACACGTCCTAGTAACTGAACCCAACTTGATGTGCAGTTTAAATTAAACTTTTGATTTGAACACATAAATTAAATAGCACATTTCTTCAAGTGTTTTAATACTTTAAAACTACCTCCACAGATTGATATTTAAGTACCATATAAATCTTGCATTGGTATGCATTGCCATGTATCTTAAAAAAGGATGGAAAAAGTGAGAACAGAAGTCAAAGTCGGTATCGGGAGTATTGGAGAATCTCAGCATTTTCTTGAGGTTCACTTGTCAGGTGCATGAAATTAAATGAGTTCACTTCCATTCTGAATGCATGTATGGATCTCTTAGAGGGACTCCTTTGATTGATCTATCAGTCTGGATTATGTTCTTCATCATTCTGGTGACCAGCCTCTTGCATTAGTCTGTCAAGTCAGGTCTTCAGTTTTCTTCCTCTTTCAGAATGGATTGTCTTTAATCAAAAAGTGTTTTTATGTAAGAAGACACTGAAAAACCTCAGTCTTCTCGTTCGACAAAAAAATGCCATCTGGGCTTTCCAGAATCCTAATGATATCCTTAAACTTGATTATTACCAGAATTTTATTTGAGTACACAATATTTACTCTTGTATAGGATTTTTACTAGGATATTAGGAGACCATAATTTCAGAAAAATACTGCATTTATAATGTTCTGTAACACAGTGCTTTACGTTGCCCTATATTATATTTAGGCATTCAGCAGATGCTCTTGTCTCGATGGACTTACACAGATTATTATTTTTAAAACGTGTAATAAGTTTATACAGCTGTATATTTTTCAGAAGCGATTCAGGTTGAGTAGCTTAGTCAAGGGTACAGTGGCGGCACCCCACTGCAGAAATGAACCTATGGCCTTTGAGAAACAAGCCAAGTTCTCTGAACATTGTGCTACACTGCAGTCCTATTAAAGTGGGGTGTAAGAGCTGAAAGCTGGCTATAAACAAATAAGCAAACAAACAAATAAACAAATAAATAAATGAAGGGGAAAAAGTAGGGTAATTCAAGAAAGACTGCCGTTATATGTGGGTTCAATTATCTGTAAGATGTCCTGTTTATCTTGAAATTACTTTTTATGTAAGAAAAAAAATTTTTATGTTCATTTTGGCACTGAAATCTGCACCCACTCAGATATGGGAGCCACACAGTTGCTTTCCAAAGGAAGACGTGCTCGCGCACAGGCAGCCCCGTAGGCACAGTTAATATGCCCTGTCCTGCATTAGAAATGACGCTGGGTTCTCATCTGCCTTTTAGATATTTGAGAATAAAGGAGCCATGATGGGATGTTCGAACCCTCACCCGCACTGTCAGGTACGGCACCAGCCGCCCCCCCCCCCCCCCCCCGCCCCCGGGCCCTGCTCTTTCTGGAAAGCTCTGGCTGCATTTTACATCGTAATCGGTTTGTAAAACGAATGCCGTTCAGCTTGTTGGAGGTGGGCTGTATAATTAATGCAGTTCAGAACCAGCCTGGGACTACCTGGACTGCACCTCTGTCTGAGATCAACAAAATTCTATACTTTCACAAGTAATAATCCACAAGAAATAGTTTTTTCCTATTTAGTCGATAATGATGCTTTGCAAAATCAGTGTTAAATCAACACTGATACAGTAGATTTATTTTATTCACATTTGTGACGAGCCATAATATTTTGCTTCCATTGTACGGTGGTCCGTCCTGGCCTAAAAACCCAGAGAAATGTCTGAATCTACTGGCTCCAGTGCAAACGCAGTAATGCGCTTCTCGGTCCCGTTCTGCTGCTCTCGCAGGTTTGGGCCAGCAGCTTCCTCCCAAACGAGCCGAGCCTCGCGGACCGCTTCCAGAGGGAGCACCTCAAGGAGCACGGGGAGGTCATGCTGGTGCAGTACGCCAAGATGGAGGCCGAGAGACGGGTACGGTGACAGACTGCGCTCCTCTGTGTGACTTCAAATTTATCCGTGTGATTCAACCTACTGAATGTGAGTGAATTTATATTCCGCATTGATTCATTCGAGCTCATGGCCTTCTTTTGAGTTAGGTGTCTGAGTTTCCTACGTTTGTCCTCATTACTAATGTAGCAGGTCATATATGCACTGTGTAGGTGGTGCTCATCTCATTCATACCTGCACAGGCTTTTTTCAAAATGGAATCTATGCGGTCTGATTTAAGTAGTCTGGCAGACCATTTCCTCAGAAAATGACCATGATTTTTGATTTATTGAGTTTAATATAGTTTATAAAGTACAGCACAAGTGTCTCGCTCACCCATGGACAGACACTTGCGTTGAACTTAAAAGACTAGTCTTTAATACAGAGTTACCGCAAAACCAAGGAAACGCATTGACACGGGACTTGCGACAGACCAGACGTCTAACCCATTTACAGAAAGCTGAGAGGAAGTGCTGATGGAAGCAGGTGTTTATGGGGGCATAAATTGCACTCCGCACTATCAGATTTATCTTTTTATTAGCACCTTGATCAGATTACCGAATGGACTGGCACTGTCCAGTGAAGACCGTAGGAGCTGGCGTCATAGAACGGTGTGTGCTCTACCGTACCCGATCTCGTGGCACAACGGGGGGCGGGGGGGTCTGGGCCGCATCACGTGATCCCCCTCCATCTCTTCTGAGCCCGGGGTGACTAGCGCCTGTCAGCTAAATGCGTTTCTTCATCCGTCATTCGCCAGGTTAGCGGCCATTACCCAGCTCCTCTGCGCAGTGTCGTCCTTGGAATTCTATTAGGGCTCCGGTCTTGTCTCGTTTGAGTACGTCTGGTCGGCAGTTAATGCACGGTGGGGTTAAATGCTCAAAATCCCCTGACCTTCTTAAACACAAATTTCTTCTTTACATTGGAAAACCACTGCAGAGCACTTGAAACTGCTGCATTCTGAATGCAGGGCTAAAACCATTTTAAACAAGCAAGTCCTAATACTGGGCTTAATACTGGAGTGACATTTAAGACGTTACACCCAAATCTTCGCTATCTTTCTTTTCTACGGCTGAATTTAGAAACTTATTCTGGCGGACGTTGTTGCAGACAAGAGGCGGGTTTTTATTTTTTATTTGACTGACGTCCGTCGCAGCGAAACAGCTGGGGTCTTAGCTCAGGAACGAGTCGTTCTTCCGTGTGAAGCCTCAGGACGTTTCGGTTGTCTTCCCCCAGGAGCGCGTGGTGGTGGAGAACGACGACTGGATAGCCGTGGTCCCGTACTGGGCCACCTGGCCTTTCCAGACCCTGCTGCTTCCCCGGAGGCACGTGCTTCGCCTGACGGACCTCACCGCGAGTGAAAGAGAGGGTAAGGGCGCGTTTGAAGCCGGGCAGGCCGGCGAAGATCCACCGTCCGCCAGAGTCCCTCTCTACGAACAGCTAAACCCTCGAAACACTCGCCCTGCTGATGCTTATGCACGTTGATTATAGAGCGTCCTGATAACGGAATGCAGCCTGGAACCAGCTGTTATAACACTGTGTTTGCAGGGCTGTTTGAAGTTATTTCCCCCTCTCTGACCTTTTAATGTCGGGTGTCCTGCGTCGATTCCTGTCATTGAGTCACCCCATCAATCCCCAGGCCCCCGTCCCACACTCTCACAGAAATTGCCCCCTCCAAAAAAAAAAAAAAAACACGGATGAAAAGACCAACCTCGGCACCTATGATTGTCTGCTCCCCCGAAATGTAATCTTTGCAATTCCAGACTGCTTTTGTATCTGTGCCAGTCTTTTCCTTCATCCAACGTGACCCACAGAAATCTCTGTGAATTTGGATTGCTGTACTGTTGGTGAGGAAATCACAAACAGAACAGCACGTGTCTGTCTGTTTAATGATTAAATGATGAATTCATTCAATTTGTCAGTTCTCTAGGTTCAGTACTATATAGCAAGATAAAATATTTATTCTCTTTTATTGGGGTAAAACAGGCAGTGGAGTTTCTTGAATGATAATGTATCTTTGAAAGACAGACAGGCTGCATGCAGTAGTTCAACATTCAATTCAGTTGTGCTTGGTTTGGATGCTTTTTCTGTCTTTTATAGGACTGGCATCCATAATGAAAAGGCTCCTGACCAAATATGACAACCTCTTTGAGATATCCTTTTCCTACTCCATGGGCTGGCATGGTAAGAGAAGCGCGGGTTTTGGGCTGAGGGGTTTGCTGGGGGGACTGTTTGCTTGGGCCACACTGTGTAAAAAAAAGAGTTGTGTTACCAGCCTGAATGGACAGAATTGCATGTAAGGCAATGCCAAAGTGATACTTGGGTGAATAAAGTCTTCATGGACGCTGTTCAAAAATCACATTTTGGTGAATGGCTTTGTGACATTGAAGCATGCAGGAGTTTTTAAAAGCTTTTAAAGGCAGTAAGAGTTTCTGCATGTTGCCAATTTGTCAAAACGCTATTTAAAATGTCCCAGTTTCCACAGTTTGGCCATAGAGAGCCATCTGATTCAGGAATACAGGTTTTGGCCACATGGACACTCGTAATGTCGACAGAACATAACCAAATTTTCAACATGGTTGTAGGCACTTGGTTTTTTCTATTTAGTATCTACTGTGCATTCCAATTTTCCCTCACACTTTAACTGAATTTGAGTGCATTAGCATAGCTAGCATATTGAGTGTGGATATTTAAATGATGAATCTGTTCTGCTTCATCAAGATGCAGTATCCTTCATCTTACTAGTGGCACAGGCTTCTTTGAAGTTTGAGAAGTCTGAGGCGGATAGAGAGGCAATGCCCTCTTTATAATAGGTGTCATTTACAGTCTCCCTCTTAGGAATAAATGTTCATATGCAGTGTTACACTAGGCTGTTATGAGATATTTCCACATTTTGTCTTATTTCCCTGGCTTACCATGCGGTTTGTGTTGGCACCTGTCTGTTGCCATGAAAACCAGTTTTAGCATATTGTATTTTTGCACATAACTTGCTGTCTAGATATTTGAAATGCTTAATCTCAGCATATTTGGTCATTAATATTCTCAATTCATTTGAATTAACATTTTGTTTCATCTCTAACATTTCATGATCTGTGGACATCCTTGGCCAGAAAATTGAAAGGATTAAGACAACATATTTGCAAAGAAATTCACCTTGGGATTCCCGGGAGTGCTAGAAATGGAGATTTCATTAGTGTAATTATTAGTCCATCCCTAACTGATATATTATATGACAGTATAGTCATTTGAATGGCTGAGCTCATGTGATAAGAAAATCACCATTCGCAGCGTTTGCAAAATGTGCCGGGTGGTTTTGTAGGAAGCGGCAAACAGGAACACAGTTCCAAACAGCGCGGCCAGCTGATGCTCTTACACAAGCTTACGCGTCAAATGCATTTCCAAAGTTTGTACAGAATTGCCCCGTGTACCCACTTCAATGGAAATGAACAAGCTCGTTAGTTTGAGCGTGAATGTTGCTGAGGTCAAACATTTGCACGGACGCATTTCTGAGGGTCTGGGTTAGCAGGGCCTCTCTGTGTTTGTGCAGTCTCCCTAAGTGGACAGGACCTGGCTGCTGTGGAACAATTACAAAGAGTTTTTTTGCCGAACCTGATGGATTTTTTTTCTCTGCTGGTACTTCCTGTATGGCACTCCTGCTGATTGAGCCCTCCGTTTCTGCTTCGTTTCTCATGTGAGGAATGTTGATTTGTAGCATCGATGTTCGCGTTCGGCGGCTTCGAGTGTCCTTTTAGTTGATGCTTTCGTTCTCCGTCTCCGGACACGTGTAGCTTTTCAATTATATGCGATGCTGGTAATGGGCCTTCGGAAACACGCTCTGCAAATCCATCAAAACTCATTTCCAGAGAAAATTGATTTCGATGTTCGGGAGCATACGCGTCTCTTGCTCGATTTTTTTTTTTAATGTGTTGCTGCTGCATTTTTATGTTGAAACACAGGAGACAGTCAGTAGCATTGGCAATGAGATAAAGGAAAAAACTGGTAAATGGAGATTTATCTGGAGCTATAAACAAATTGGGAATAATACAAATTATATTTCCCCGCAGTCTTCAGAGGAATTGCAAACTAACCGAACCATTGGCGGAATATGGACCTGCGCTGCCCCTGCTCAAAGCAGACGCGGCAAACAACCGCGGCTCGACCGCAACCGTGAGGCCTACCGAAACGTGAACGTTACTGCAGCCCACAGTCTGTGAAACAGATCCATGAACTTTATCCTTGCAAACTACGGTTAGGCTTGCACTGCACTTTAGTTCACTTACACGTCATAGATACGATTCAAATCCAGACAAGGCTATGATGACAATAGCGAATGTGCGATGTTCCCTTCTCCGCTGTGGTTTCTGATGTAGCCTTGCAGGGAAACAGGGTCCATTTGGATTCGGTATGTGACTGACCGGTGATTACCGTGACTGGTATCAGTGGCCAGGTGTCCAGTGAGGTGAACCGCGACAGATCGTAGCGTCCCCGTGTAGGTTGGTAGGGTAATACCATGCTTAGGGAATTGGGCTTGTAATCTAACGGTCACAAGTTAGGTTCCCTGCCTAGGACACTGCTGTTGTGCCTTTGGGTATGGGAGCTAATCTGCATTTCTTCAGTCAAGCTGTATAAATGCATACTTTGTAAAAAATTTTTAAAAACAAACAAAAAAAAAAGTGTAGGTCACTTTGGATTACAGCATCTGCTAAATGCCTGTAAGGTAGGTAATGTAGCCTTCCCAGTGACAGAAGTTCAGAATTTCTCATGTTCATGAGCAGTAACTTTGGTCGGTGTGCACCTTTCCTGGCACTGAGGAAAGCATTCAGATACATTCAAATCCTCTCTGAACCAGTAACCTGCAGACTGTGACTGGGCATCCTGAGGCTAATGGGTAAGCTGAGTCATACTGCTGACCGGTGTGGGCCAATCAGCAGGGTGTATATTGGAAGGTCTCAGTAGACTGAAAAGAGGGAGTGACTTGTGGCAGTGTGCTTTAAAGTAAACTAGCGCTAGCATGCTAGGAGAAAAAGGATACAGCAAGGATGAATATGGCATGGATGTGGGCATGCTCAGCAGTCTGTGCTGTTCTTTCTACAGGGGCGCCCACTGGAGCCTTCCTGAAGGAGGACATGGGGCACTGGCAGCTCCACGCGCACTACTACCCCCCGCTGCTGCGCTCGGCCACCGTGCGCAAGTTCATGGTGGGGTACGAGATGCTGGCGCTGGAGCAGAGGGACCTCACGCCAGAGCAGGTAAATTCGGACTCTGACAGGAAGCGAGACGCGTATTCAGAGATTTTAAACACTGCTCTCTTCCGGTTTTACCTCCCTGTGTCGAAATTCAAAAGAAGCGAACGTCGAGTGAGCGTCTTCTGCGCATGACCGTCATCGAGAAGTTCAATTTCAGATGAAAATTGGCTACTCGCGACAAAACATACCATCATACAAACGAAGGAATGCCCTCGATGCAGTGAACACAATTGTTCAGTTCGATAGCGGTTGATTAAATGGGTGGTTTTCTATGCCAGAACGGTTTCTATGGTGCGTCTTAAAGATACAGTGCATAAAACTGCCTACTCTGACCTTGGAGTATATGCATCGTTCAGTTTCCCCAGCACTATATACAAACTGTTATGGTCAGTGTCAGAAAAGTATACTGTGAGACAGAATAAAACATTCTTCGTTTAGGAAGCAGCTAAGGAATATATTCTGTGCTTTTAAAGCTTATATTGCAGTGCTAACTCTTGTGTGAAATGATAGGCGACATGCTGGCGAAATTCAGCTTTTCTGATGCGGAAAGTGAGCGAAAAAAGCATAAAAATATTGAGCGCATATCGACGTCTCATTCTTTAAATATGCAAATATTATCCCAGCATCACGGTCCCAGGGTCATGTGTAAAAATGTTGGACAGATCTGAAAGCCTGTAATTATGGCATGCGTTAAGAACCAGGTCCATTTTTTGTTCTTGGTGCGGTTTCTTTCACGCTGCCGATTTTAACGCGTGCCAGGATTCCTTAACATTTCCACGCGACGAGAGACCCCCCTCTTCTGATCCCCCAAACCAGTGAACGAGCAGGTGACCCCCGCTATGCGGTCGCATTTACGAGTTACATTTACGGTCGAGGCAAGCGGTCGAGACGAACGCGGAGAATCCCCGGGACGTTGTAGAGATTTCCTTACTGCTGCGTTTGATTTGGAGCCCCTGCCGAACGGAATTTGAAGAGACTGAAGAACTCGAGTGACTCTGCCCCTGTTAACGCTCTGCTTCCGGACGGGGCACGTTGCAGACGAACGGTTCGCGCCAGATGGTTTTCGGGGGGGGGGGGGGAAGGCGGGCTTTAACGCCGCACGCGCTCCGTCGCGCGCTCGCGGGTCGGAATTTCACGGGCATCTGTTAGGTCGTCAGAGGGGCGGCGTGATATGATGTTCAGCGCTGCACTATTAAAATCACCACTAGATACGGGTGGCTGCGGCAGTCTAATAAAAACCAAAGTTAAGAGAGCCAGGCCAGTCGTACGAGAGCACTTACATATTTCATATAGCTCGCACTTATTAAGCGATTGTCATTATTAATTAAATAGGGAAATGTCCTTTGATAGATTTAATCAACTTAAGCGTGGCTGTCCTCTGTAGTTAAGCCCTTAAGTTCTTGCTGCTGCTTAACAGCATGCTAATTTCACATTCTGCGTTTTTTTTTTCCCCGTTTTGTTTTGCTTTCAATGTTGTTTTTCCAGCAGGCATTTCACCCTCTTGACCCTTTTGATTCCAGCTCATTTTCATTCTTGCTGCGTGAGCGCAGGGTAGCCATTTCGTGTAGCATTTCTGTGTCACTGCGTTGTCTTTCAGGTGTAATTTAACTTGTGCTTGTTTCCCCTCCTATTAAAGTAAGGTTGAGGGGAATCCGAGCCACAGTTCATTTGCCATTACCTGCCTGCTTTTTAAAGTGTAAAATCTGAAAACTGTTTTTTTCCACCAGAGGACTCAAAACTGAGGGTTACCCTAAATGGACTTGAGTTTGGAAAATCTCTATCAAAGCATTCAGGGGTCAAAGCACCCGTGATCCAGATCCCATCAAATCCCCCACAGAGTGCCAGATTTAATCAGTTTTCAATAAATTATTTTACAGGATTTTACAGCCATCTTCCCGAAGATAGGACAGAAGTTAGGAAGGAAATAGGTACATGCTCAAAGTACAGCGACTCCAAAGTTTCATTAATTTAAGCTAATGCAAAAATAACTTGTGCGAGAGAGTTTTGCAATTTACACCATGCGCTGTAGGCAATGTGGTTCACACTACGCTTGAACACGACAATAATGAACCGGTGGCCTAATTTTTTTTTTTTCTCGGGATATTCGCATTACCTGAAGTGAACTTTCCCTCCGTTTGTGTGGCCAGGAAACTCGGCTGTTTGACTGCCTGTCAGTTCCGCCGGGCCGCGTAGATTGCACACGCGCGCTCCTTCGACCCGCACCCGGAGGTTCTCGACGCGAAAGCCTCGCTCCGAATCCCAAATTTTTTTTTTTAGCGTTTGATTAATCCGCCCCGCCGCGCGTCGCGCGTTTCGAGCGATTTCACGGCGGGGGCGGCCGCCCTCTCGTCCGCGTAATGGCGGGCGGGAGCCGCGTTCCGTCGCGTTTACACAAAGTCCTCGCTCTGCTGCTTCACAGGCGGCGGGGAGATTAAGGAGCTTGCCGGAGGACCACTACAAGGCCGGGGAGAGAAGAGGAGGAGGAGGAGGAGGAGGAGGGACGGCCGGAGGAAAGGGGGAGTGAGCCGGGATTACCCGATGGACGGCGGAGATAAGACGCGAGCTTCCCTCAGGGGGTCCTTCAGGGGGTCGCTCCGGTATGATAACAGCCGACGATTATCCCACGGACGGTAAAGATAAAGACTTAACGAAGAACGTCGTGCGTTCTCCCATTCGCCTATCGATTTGTTGTGAGCGATGGGCTTTACACGGACATACATCTGAAAGGCAAAGTTCTTCTGTGGTACCGGGGTACCTTCCTGGGTGAGGCCCATTTGACATCCATGTAAATGAAGTGTGTAATTACTAAGTTTCCCCCCGGGGAGACATATCCAGGGCATTTTCACTGCCGCTGGGGGGAGAAGATGTTGCAAGTGGGGTCGAGAGGGAAAATAAATTTGTGAAATGTGTCACGGGTCACTGCGCGAGACTCATTTTGGAAGGACAAAATGCTGTGAGCCGGCATGCCTCGATCATCAGCAAAAGAAACAAAATGGCCGAACCTTCGAATTTATGCAGTATTTTCGCACAGGCAAAATCAAAATGACAATGCTGTTGCACCCCATTTAAATATTAGTACAATAAAATCGACAATGCTAAACAAAGGAACTGTTTCTCTCTCTGTAGCCTAATGACTGCCTGGGCAGTTACATGCTTGGCGTCCCTCTCCTTATGCTTTCCATTGGAACCAGTCTTTGCTTACCGACACTGTGTGTTGGAAATTTAAAATTTGTCATTTGTACTTGGCTGTCAAGCTACACTGTCTCGACACTTGAATAATCACATTTCTGCTCCTCACCATAGGGACGCTGTTTAACGCTAACAGATCGGCCTAGTACTTTCATTCAGTGGTTTATCTGTCATGTGAACAAACAAAGCTTCTTGGTCTTAGGTTTGGCACCGATGCGTGGATATGTCGCAGTCTGTTTAAGCCCTAATTTATTAATCTGGTCTCAAGGTGTTGACGAGACAGGGAAGGAAGAATGCATTGTTCTTCTCCCAATTTGGAAAGCTCGGTCGTATTCAAAAGGCTCGGTCTTTGAATTCAACGTCTGCAAGCAGTTCGGGGGAGTGCTGCTAAGTACAGGCTGTCCTCCAAGATGTGTGATGTCAGCTGCCAGTTCTTTTCTCATCGCAGTCCCAAGAATAGACGCGGGATGGAGAGAGACACTTCATGTGCAGCTTGACCAAGTAAAATGTTGGCCCTCGTTTGACCAGCAGGGGACGCTGTTCAGCAGTGGCTGAATCCCATCCACACACTGGAAGAGTGTCTTAACAGGATGAACTATCCTGCAACTCTTGAAGGAAAGAAATTAAACACATTCAAATCCTCAATGAGCCAGTAACCTACAGATTGTGGGTGGGCATCCTGAGGCTAAAGGGTGAGAACTGGCCATACTGTTGACTAGTGTGGGCCAATCAGCAGGGTGTATATTGGAAGGTCTCAGTAGACTGAAAAGTGGGAGTGACTTGTGGCAGTGTGCTTTGAAGGAAACATGTGGTAGTATGCTAGAAGAAAAAGCAGGAATTGATAATCGTTATTGCTATGTTCAAATGAAAAATATTGACTGTTCAGCTGTCTCTGCAAAGCAGGATCTATTGATTTATTATTGAATAGCACCATCTCTTGGCGGTAGGTTTTCACTCTAATAATGCATGGACAATCAATTACTATTACTATTGGAGGTCTAATGAAGATATTGTCTTTATTATAGGTAGATATGGAGTTTCCAATGTAGGGGTGGTGTCACTTTCGATTTGATTTGGTCAATTTTTTCAATGCTAAATGCGGGTTGTATTTTATGAAATTGTGTTGCCTGATTGGGTATTGTTACCAGACCGCTCTGGGCTCAGCCCGACATTATGGAATTGTCAGTGCGTTCTCTAATAACAGGAACACACAGCATCTGTGTGATCTTAGGCCCGATGCTGTGCGTCTCATACACGCTACGTTGACATAGTGAAAGTATGTACTTATGTCTTATCGTGTCTCAGTACTGTATTTACTGTTTGATGAATTCTGAGGTTATTACGTGAAGTATGAATCAACACCAGTGCATTTAAATTTGCTTTATGTACAGGAAGTATACAGAAGTCGTGCGAAAGATTGCACTTAGACTTATTGATTTGTCTCTTTGATATTACACAAAATTTAAAGAAATCAAGAGAGGTATAATATGAAAAAAAGAGGTATCAAAAGAGATATAATATAGCTTTCCTGTATCAATTTGGCGCTGCTTTAAGACTTCAGTCAAATGACTTATTTGTGCACAGTGTATAAGGCCTTTATTTAATTACCATGTGTGTTAAAACAAGTCTTTTGACTTAAAAATGTTAAATGAAAATGGATAATTGAATTTGTTGAAATAGATGAGAACAGACTAGATATCTTGTTGCAGTTAAATGCATCACCAGAATGTAGATTATTTAAAGCCCATGCAATACATCCTTGGCTGACAGCATTCTGTAATAGTGTGTTATCTGTCTGTGCTTTTTAAGTATGAATATGTAACATATCATGCCTTTCACATGTATAATTGGAGCATTGTTCCTTTTATTCAAGAATCTAATTTTACTATTTTGTTTTTATTCAGTCCTCATGTGGATTTTACTTTTCTACTTCAGAGTTACCATGCTCCTATAAACAAACAAACCCAATGCATGCATTTTCACCAGTTCCTGTAAACAAACAAACCCAATGCATGCATGTTCACCAGTTCCTGTAAACAAACAAACCCAATGCATGCATGTTCACCTGTTCCTGTAAACAAACAAACCCAGTGCATGCACATTCACCTGTTCCTGTAAACAAACAAACCCAGTGCATGCATGTTCACCTGCTCCTGTAAACAAACAAACCCAATGCATGCATGTTCACCAGTTCCTGTAAACAAACAAACACAATGCATGCATGTTCACGTGCTCCTATAAACAAAAAAACCCAGTGCATGCCTGTTCATCTGCTCCTATAAACAAACAAACCCAATGCATGCATGTTCACCAGTTCCTGTAAACAAACAAACCCAATGCATGCATGTTCACCTGCTCCTATAAACAAAAAAACCCAGTGCATGCCTGTTCATCTGCTCCTATAAACAAACAAACCCAATGCATGCATGTTCACCTGTTCCTGTAAGCAAACAAACCGAATGCATGCATGTTCACCTGTTCCTGTAAGCAAACAAACCCAATGCATGCATGTTCACCTGTTCCTGTAAACAAACAAACCCCATGCATGCATGTTCACCTGCTCCTGTAAACAAACAAACCCCATGCATGCATGTTACCCTGCTCCTGCAAATAAACAAACCCAATGCATGCATTTTACCCTGCTCCTGTAAACAAACAAACCCCATGCATGCATGTTCACCTGCTCCTGTAAACAAACCCAATGCATGCATGTTCACCTGCTCCTATAAACAAACCCAATGCATGCATGTTCACTTGCTCCTATAAACAAACCCAGTGCATGCATGTTCATCTGCTCGTATAAACAAACAAACCCAATGCGTGCATGTTCACCTGCTTCTGTAACCAAACAAACTCAAAGCATGCATGTTACCCTGCTCCTATAAACAAATAAACGTAATGCATGCCTAATTGCATTCATTTAATACACGGGGAAGCATCAAACACGATATGGCTGACGCAGAAGGAGAATGCTTGTTCGGAAGATGCGTTAAGTAAAGTGTTATTTTTGGAAACATAGCAACTGCATCCCATATCACTTAAGTGTAAAACCGTTACTCTCGTATTTTGAGTAATTTGTTATCATTTTCACATGCCATTAGCTGCTCAACTGACCTCCTAAGCGAGTTTGACAAGTAGGAATGATGCCGACGTGAGCGGTCAGATTTATTTATCAAATGGTTTTTCACTCCTGCTCCCTCCAGTTATTGCTAAATGTGTATTAACGGTTTGCCTTGTTCCTGTGTTTTGTTCCAAACAAAGTCTGTTTACTTTTTCTTGTTGATTGATTTGGAATGAAATGTGCCACATTCATTTAAAAAAAAAAAACAAAAAAAAAAAAAAAACCCTGAGGCAGTAACGCATTGTTACGCTTAGCAGAGGTTTGCTTAGGATGTGCTATAACTGTACAGTGAGTCCTCAAAAGTTCCTTTAATCGTTGAACTGTTGGGCAGCAGCCTTGCGATAGATTGGCGGCCTGTCCAGGGTGTATTCCTGCCTCTCGCCCAATGCACGCTGGGATAGGCTCCAGCACCCCCCACGACCCTGCTCAGGATAAGCAGGTGTAGATAATGGATGGATGGATGGACGGATGGATGGATGTTGGGCAGCGTTACAACACAACTTTACAAAAATCTACATGGCTGAGCTCTTTGCACTCACTTTCATGTAACCGATGTTCCAGAAGTGGCACATGGCTCATTCTCCTACCTCTGATATCTCATCCTACGAGGAAGCACACTACGCGCTCAGGACCCTTAACGACACTGCTAAAGGGACAATTACCACAAGCGCCTCGTAATTCATTTTCTACTACCCAGAGAACAGCATTGCTGGTTGAACTTTTGGAGTTAATAGAGCGCATTTGGTTGATAATAATAAAGGCATAATTACACTGCTGCTTGCGGTCCTTTGATACATGTGTTTATTTTACCTAAGAGCAGGAGGGCTTAATCTTTCAGGAGCATTCCCTGTCGCCCGAGCGGGTTTAGTGCAGACAGAGAAGCAATTACAAACTCTATACTTCACCACCTCCTTTTCACCGAGGTATTTGCATTGCCTTTTGTGCTTGGAATATTTATTTATTAAAAAAAAAAATAGTCCCAATTGCAGCATTTTGTGCATCAGATTGTCTTCAGTTGCATCATTGCAGAAAAGGTATTTTTCCGCAATGGCGTATATATTGTAAATCTAAAAAAATATAAATATGGCCAGGTCTTGTCATTTTCGGCGCATGGATGAATGGGACGGATGAGAGAAAGAGATGTCACGTTGCATCCTGCAGTGCATTACAGCTGAATTACAAATAAACAGTTTGCTTTTATGCGAGTAAATTAGGAAACGGAGCTCTTTGATGTATTGACGCGCAGAGGCCTAGACAGCTTGGTCGTAGCACAAGGAGGACCGCGCGCACACCTTCAGCTTGATGCAATTACGGCACCGCTAATTAAGACTCCCCTGCGTTACCAGGAAGGAACTTCGCTGTCAGATGTCGCGGTCTGACATTTTGGCGCATCTGTGGCTGTGGAGTAAATAGACACATTCGGTTTGCGGTCTTCCAAGCTTCCTTGCGCCGCGCGACCGTACCCACGAGTAACATTCTGTGACCTGAAATTTCCCCGATGAACTATTATTAATAATAGAACGGAGTGAATATGCGGGTCTGTGGCATTCACGGCACCGTTATGATGTCACATTTTACATTAGTCCGCAGAAAAATGACTCATTCGCTATTTTACAGTGTCTTGCGTTCCGCTGCACAGTTCACATAATTTGCTGCCTCAGAGACTGCAGTCGTAACCCTTCGAGACATAAATTAATATTTCTGCAAACGCTGCCCTACATGGTCAAAAAAAGAAATTGAATAAAAAAAAGGGAGATCGTGTAAGTATTCGGTTCCATTGCTATGGCTGTCTTAAATAGTTAAGGAGCAGATCATTTCTTTTTGTCAGGTCACAAAATTCGCTGAATGGCCTCTATGAGTAGTAATTGGCTCACATAATTTTGGGATAAATACATACTCGGTAAATTCCCCATTCAGGTAGTGAGCTTCCAACAAAGATTCCACCATGAAGACCAGGGAGCTTTCAAATCAACTTGGGGCAAAATGACAAAAGACAACTTTGTGCTAAAAAATTTGTCCATTTTAATATATCTATGGATATGCCTAAGAAATAAAGGATTTTAAGCATCTATTGCTCCTTCCTCTACCAAGAGTATCTTGAAGCTTTAGAAAATTGGTACAATATTTACATCTTAATTTCCACTACTTTTTCTTTCTTCGTCTAACTCACGGATAAAGTTTTACAAAGGCACAGATCCAAAGGATTTGAAAACATTGGGCTTTGAATATTGAACAAAGGTTGATTAGAAAGTGGAAGATGTATTGTGCCGCTTTGACACCATTTAGATCAGGCTGTCACTCCGCGCTGAACTGTAATTCCCAAAGCTGTCAATTGCAAACGTTTTAATCTTTTTTCAGTTAATTTGGAGAAAAGAGTTCTTTTTGGTGCTCTGGGAAAGAAGCTGCTCTAGTTTTTTTCCACTTTTTCATCTTAATCCCACCATTTTGAGATATAATTTTTAAAATACATGGGCTGTACAAATTATACATATTTCATCATAATAAATAATACAAACATTTGTAAACTAAATTCTAAATGATATAAAAATATAAATGGTTAGTGGATGTATATTTAGAATGGTGCAGAGAGACAGCAAGGCAGGGTGTGTATGTAATATTTGGCTAAATGGGTGGAGCTAGTGGTAAGGTGGAGGCGTTTGGTGATGCTGTAGGTAAAGGTCATTGGTGGTGGTCCCACTCAGGAAATACTCTTTGTCTTAGTTTGTGCAGACGAGGTAGTTCCATATGTGGCACCACACCCATTCTGTTGTTGGTGTTTATTGCCTGTGACTGGTCAGAAGTCTGCCTGTCGTGCCTTCACGGACGTTCCCCAGCTGCCAGCAGGGGGCGCAGTCCTGAACGGAGGTGCTGGTTGTTGGACCAGGTGCAGGTGCTGTTAGTTCTCAAATGGCCTAAAGAATTACCAGGTGCAATACCATGCATCTGGAAGGCCTCTGTGAAGTAGGGGGCTTTTCCACATTTTCACTGGGAATACCTGGGGGGGGGTGCCCCATAGATGCTGCGTGTGAATAGAGGAATCGCCATGCTGCCTCCTAGCTTAGCGTGAGACATTTTTAATGGAGAAAATCTCACTTCCAGTGGTAGGAAGGTACAGGATTAGTGTAAATGGTGACTGTCATGATGCGAGTGTGACAGTGGCAAAAAGGAAAAAATTGTGTCATTACAGTGGATCTCAACTCAGTTCCTAGAGATTTACCGTCTTGTAGGTTTTCATTTCAACCCTAATTAGGCACACTTGACTCTACTGATTAGCAGCTTAAGGAGATTTCTAGCTGTTGAATGAGGTGTGCTTTGTTAGGGCTGGACTAAAAACCTGCAGGATGGTAGTTCTCCAGGAACAGGGTTGGGAACCACTGTGTTGTAGTCTTCAGGGTGGTATAACTGTGTATTCCCATGTAATCAAAATGCCATCTGGCTTCTCTTGTGCAGAAGCCTTTACAAGTTCCGTTCTGCCTCAGTGCAGGTTGTCCGGCTTCATCAACAGCAACCTCTTCCTAATTTCAAGCATCCAGCACTTCTGAAATGCCTTCTTTTGCCCTTAATACTTCTCGGGAATGCCTCAATTGCTTATACTTGCCTTTCATCTTGTACTTCCAGACAAAAAATGTATTACGACAACTGAATAAATTATAGGCATCACCAAAATATGCAAGTATATCTGTGCAATTTTGAGTGGTATTTTTTATGTTTTGGTCAGGGATCTGAATCACAATGACTTGCAAAAAAAAATAAATGATTGACGAGCTGGACCAAGTATAACGTAGCAAAATAGCTGAGTAGTTTATGTCTCCACTGAGCCCTTGCTTGTTCTGTATTTTAATTTGATTTCAGAGCCAAATGACACAAAATGATAGCTGGGCTCATAGCTGTCAAGGTTAAAATGGGAAATCAATGGTAAGCTGGCAAGCTCTTGAGTCTTTAATTTTTTGATGTGCTGTAAGAAAATAAGTCAGACTTTATGTTATGTCTCTGTAAACAATTCTAGGGAGGAATACAAAATGTGTGTGTGTGACCCCGAAGATAAGGTCGCATACTTCCCTTTTCATGTTTATAAACAGAAGAGTAATAAAATTTCATTTTGATAATTAGGGGTTTTGTGTGTATACATGAGAGCTGGAGGCCTGAGATGGCATGCCTGTTCTGTAGTGGTTTTCAGTTCTCTTTCAATTCTGATCAGCAGCCTGTAAAATAAACACACTGCTGCTTGGTTAAAATGTTAAAATGTAACGCTGATATAAGCAACCATCTTCTAAAAAAATTAAAAATAAGTTCTCCTGTAGTGGTAGTATAAGGACTACTTGCTTTCAGAATAAAAAAAAAAAAAAAAAAAAAAAAAAAAAAATCTGAACTAAATAAAATAGATTATTATCAAGATAAGCATTATAGGCTAAATATTGTAGCAATTGTTCTCTATTTATCGGGTTCTGGTTCTCTATATAATTAGTGAAATGACTGCACAGTGTATACTATGAAAAGCTAAGGCACCATATTCATAGCTTCTGTATCTTAAAAATATGTCTGTATACAGTATTGGAATATTCCACATGCACTGAAATAATATTCATGTCCTGTATGTAAATTCATGTTCAGATGGAATTGATTTATTTATCTGTTGGTTTATTCGAGCAAAATGGAGGTAATCACATTTAATACTCTCGTCTCTGGCATGTATCAGTGTACAGACGTGGCTGCACAGCTTGTTACCGAAACCTTTAGGCCATATGATGAAATTTACGGTGATTACTGAGACAAAATAAACATTTTTGAAAACCTAATAATGCAAAAATAAAACACGTTAAAATAAAACCGCATTTCGGAGACGTAACTTTATATAAAACGAATCCGAAAGCCTCTCGTTTTCACACAGAAGTCTGTGTTATCAAAATATTGACATTCATTAGTCAAGTGTAGCTCAAAGGGAAGCCAAGATTATATTCATATGGCGCAAACCCACGGGTGGAAATCCTATCCGCTAATGCAATGTGCGACAGCCGCAGGGCTCTCCCGCTAGTCCTCTGTTTAAGTTACAATCTGTTTTATCTTTAACCAAGACTTAAACATTTTCAGACACGGGTTTTTTTTTTCTTTCTCTCGACACTTTCTCCCCCCCACACCAGGCTCAATGAACGGAGTGTGTGAACCGCTAAACTGTGGTTTTTCCTCTTCCCCGATGTGTTTCATTTGAACGCGCCTTTGATGTTTCCCCCGGAGTTCATGCGCGGAATGCCTTTTCAATTTAAGTGCGGAGCGCAACAAAAAAAAAAGTTCGGCCCGGGTTTCATAAGGGGATGCATCATGTCGTCTTCCCTCCAAAACCATTTATTTGCAACGTCGATGTGGGGAACGTCAATATCAGCCAGTGAAGCCCCAACGAAAAGGAACCCTTAGTATTGCGGATCTGTGCCGTAGGCCTAGCATGAATCAGTACAAAGGGTGCGTTTATGCTGCTATAACGCAGCGTTTTTGCATTGACGTCCTCCTCACCAGATGTAGCACTTTGCAGGAATAAGTGTGTAAACCTTTAGGTAGTGACAGAAAAGTGGAAACACCTGGCTAGTTGTACATTTTTGAAATCACAAATCGCATTCATTTCAGTGTGGCGCACTATTGGGGTCATTTTGGCACATTCGGTCTTTCTCCATGTATATGGAAAGGCCGCGCTGCCATGTTGTCATTATTTTTACTTAATCTCCTTATTAGAGGGGAAAATGACATTAATGCGAGAACTAAGATTCCATTTTGTGAAATAACTGGTTATCTTGCCACAATGAGAAAAGGTTACATTATTATGAAATATTTTATTAACTCATCGTCGTGAAATTTAATCACTTCCAAAGGCATACCTTTTTTTTTTCGAGTTCATTATTTTCCACAGAATAAAACAGTCTGCTTTCCAATGACCTTCTTCCCTCTTGTACTGTGAGTGAGGGGTGGGCCGCAGTGACTGTAATAGTCACCACTCCCGTCTCCTCAGAGTGGTCTTACGTATCTCAAGTGAACTACCTGTGAACCAAAACGTTCCCCTGAATGGAAACCAATGCATCATGCTACGTTGTCTAGGCAGTAGTGAAGTTTTTTTTTTTTTTTTTTTGTCAGTTGTCTTGACTTTTTCTCAGCTTGCTCGATTCCTTATGTTGCTCGTAGACAGAACAGAGTTCACCCTGACCGGCAAGCTGAAATGAATTCAGATGCTCGGTCCCCTGTCAGTAATTTCTGGTTAGGCTTCAAACCGTCGCAATAATAGATCATTGCGTAGTATTCAGCAAGCGACAAGCAAACAAAACAAAAAAAAGTGCTTTCATCAATGGACCATGACAGTTCCAAACTAGAAATGAATGTATTTTTCGTGTTCTTCCATTTTTTTCCCCAACCGAACTTTGACTATACATTCAGCAGCTATAATGATACAAATAACGGATACAGCTATTATGATTATGATGAGTTGAGCAAGCCCCTATTAATGGGGGATAACTAATAAAATCAGAGCCGTGACTGCCACACAGGTGTGGCTCAGCTATAATTAAGCAAATAACGTCCCAGCATGCACGAGGTCCTGTGTAAAAAAAAAATTAAAAAAAAAAATTAAAAAAATGCTGGCCCAGACCTGGCAGCCTGTAATTACGGCTGATTCGGGTGCGAGGGAACACCTGAGGGAGCCTTAACCAGGGGTCATCTGCGTGGGGGGGGGGGGGGGCTTGGCAGGGGCTTCAGTGACACCTCAGCTGTTTCGGAAGCACTGGAGGCTAAACTGAGGTCAGCGTGGAACTCCGAGTGAAAGGCATCATCAGCAAAAAAAAAGCTGGACGGGCTGCACGCGCCCTGGGTTTGTGATCTCTGTGAAGTTGCTGGGCGAATGAAATGAGCGGCCTCACATCAGCTGACTGCAGATTTCAACCTGGGGGTGGAGCAGTTTTGTCCGAACAGTGGTGGCCCAACAACTCATTAATGTGACTAACAGTTCTTTTCAAATTTTTATGTTGTTCACAAACTGCATATCCTCCTGAGTCCCAGCATAATACTTAGATGACAAAAACATAATGCAATATTTTCAAAAATATTGTCCATTTTATTTTTATTGAATGTCCATTGTAGTGTAGTTTCCAGCACAGAGGAACATAAGGTTCCTCAGCTTAGGACCAGAGACTCATGTCCCCTCCAGGGGACAGGAATGAATTGGCAGGTCTCAGGAGGACATGACAATGTTGAAATGTCCCGGGTTCGACTCTGGGCTAAAATTAGCTCGTAGATTAATATCAAGGTCTTCCATGCCAGTGAGAGATTTCAGTCTGTGGGTATTTTCACACAAGACTTCCAGAATATTCCATTTGCCAATCTAGTGCAATGCAGAGGTGGAGAAGCCTTAAAATTCTGCTCCTCACTTTGGCAGAAAAGTACTTCAGACCACACTTTTAAAGGTGAAAAGTTACATCCGAGATCTAATGAATTCGTGGCAGAAAAGATGTAACGACAAGACACCTTCCCCAATTCCGATGAATTGTTAAAATTCATCTTCCAGTTTCCAGTATTTAGCACTGCTCTCTGAGGGTTGAGGTGTGACCTCACAGGACTGCGGTGACATCTGTGCTCTAAGATAAAAATGTGATCTGGTTACAATTCAGGAGTTTTTCATTTTTATTTTTTTTTAGTTCATCTGGTCCTATTTTTCCACAGAATCAGCCTTATAATTCAATAAGCACGCTTGCCCATAAGACCGGTGCAGTTGTGAGTGTGGCGTGCTGATGTTGGGGAACATGTTAAATACGGAAATGACAGTGCACAAACACAATACAGAAACGTTCGGCGCCCTGTTAGCTTTCCACCTCTGAAAGTAGTGCACTGTGGCGAAGCACACTGCTGAACTTCCTGCAGGGTTTTTGCAGTCCTCTGTTGAATGCCACAAAAAAAAAAGAAAAAGACATTTGGGCATCGGATATAACCGCAAGGATACAAGATAAGCAGATATTTTTCATTTTCCTGACCACAAAGTCGGCGGAGCTATTGATTGCAGCCGCCTCTGTGCTAGGAAACCACCGCGGTGTTCGGGCGGTCGGAATACTGCGGCTCCCCGGGCGCCAAGTCTAACCCGCGGCCACTGCTTTCCGATGCAGGCGCTGCGTCCGAGAGGCAGGCTCCGTCTCCGTGGAGCCAGCTCTCCGTTCCGTGCTCCACCTGATGCCTCATTAGGAGGCATCCCCTCCCATGCGCCGCGCCGCTGAGAAGAATTGTTTCGGGGGCGATCCTGGCTGAACCGAGGCGGCGAGGAGGCGTCCTTAGTCATCATTAGTGTATAATACCAGCGCTTAGAAAAATAAATTTAAAAAACGCGGATCGCGCTTCTGCAACTGACAGTCAAGAGAATTATGCCTGTTTTCCTTTATCCGGACCGCACTGGCCCGCAACCCAGGATTGGCAGCTGCAACACTGAGAGCAACAGGGGAGGCCAGACGTGGTCAGGAGATCTAGCCTGGTGTGAATGTAAAGTAGAAAGTGTATTATTTATGTGGTTGGTTGCTTTTATCATCATAATCCACCGCTAGGCCTCCCGTGAGCAGTAGGTCCTGACCCTCGGTTTGGAGATTAAACTGGGTCAGAGCAGAGAGGGATGAAAAGTGAGAAAGCTTTCTGGAGTGATTGCTAATTAGCCACCGGGCTAACTGGACTTAACATCAGATGTTACTGAAGGCAAAGTACATGATACTGCCTACTTGCTCGTTAATCAGCAACTGCTGCCAACCTTTTGTAATTATTTTGCTTGATATATTATATGTGCTTCTTGGAATTCCCTAAGACTTCGGTATGGGTCGTAAGCAAAAATGAAAACACCGATGTGAAGTAATGCAGTTTTATAGGATGTTGGGCACACCATGTGCAACAGAACAAAAACATCTCTTTCAAAAGCCTCCTCTTAGGCCTGTCCTAGCCATAATTATATGCAGCTATGACTCTCTAACGTTTTTATACATGGCCGTATACCAGTTTCAGCCGTAGCGTAGGACAGAGGTAAGGGAACTAGGCTTGTAACTTGGCTCCCAGACGAAGCACTGCCATTGTACCCTTGAGCGAGGCGCTAAACCTGAATTAAATGGATTGGATGTAAAAGTCTGTGTGCTCCAAGTCGCTCTGGGCAAGAGCATCTGCTAAATGTCTGCGAATGCAAATGCGTTCGGGAAGTCTTAATTAATGGATGAGCTGCAGGTGAGGAAGTATATTCAGCGCTCATTAGCATGTAATGCCAGCACTTTGCAGAGTTCGTCACTCTTCTGAAACCGGCAGCCAAACCAGTGATGCCCGTTTTCCTCGGCCATGATCTCGTCGGCTTACCGCCTCCGTCCTTCAAATCGTACCCTTCAGGAGTTCCGCAGCCCTCTGCGGCGTTTTCGTTTTTCTTTTCTTTATCTGACGTTCTCATCGGGGCTTCCCATCCCGTACTCCAGGGGTTCCCGCCGCCGCTGAGGACATCAGACGCTCCCCATCGGCACGTCGTCTGGAGTTTCTTCGCCCCCTCGCCACGCGTCCCGACCGCGACGCACGCGGCTTTTTGTCGCGACGCTCCGGAGCCGCGTCACCTACAAAAAATAAACCAATTGAATCCTCTGGAAATGTTCAATCATATCTGTGGATGTCCAGACAAAATGTATTGTTATTGTTATTGTTACAGTTTAATGCCAACTTTAAACATGAACTGAGACCATTGGCACTACCTGCAAAAAAAAAAAACGATCTGTGTCTTCCCGGCAGCACCGGTTTCTGTCTCCATCAGATGATTTTATTGAAAAAAATATCAGTTTATGTGCAAAAATGTGAGACCGAGTAGGCGCTGTGCGCTCAATATGGTATGCAGCCATGTGTTTTGACTAATCTGCTCTTTTTCAGGCATCTACATCTCTGCTTGAAGAAGACCAGATGTGCCTTGAATTTTTGCCAGGTTTTGCCATATTAACTGCACCCCCTCTCTCGCTCCCCCCCACCCAGCCTAAGAAAAAACCCAGGACACACCACCTCAGCGCTGCATGTTACTCAGAATTGTACTTCCCCATTTACTGTCTGTTGTTCTCGGGGCTTCCCCAGGGTTTTTAAATTAAAGGACACGGTAATTTCTCATTTAGCCGGACCCAATTAAATAGATGATTTATTACTGTCCTTTTATTTTTTTATAATCCAAAAAAAAAAAAATCCATAATCAGACTAATGAGTCAGAACAGTCACAGGTAACTAAATACTAGTTTTACAGCTTAAATTACTGGGGCCAATAAGAGAACTCGGCTTTCTGATTGAAAGACACTCTACCGTAGCGAATCTGACAGACGGCATCATAAAAATCAATGAGGTAATGTGCTTTTTTTAATGACCTGGAGTGCAGCTCTAAAAAAAAAAACGAAGAAGAGAATTGTGCTCGCCTTCAGGAAGATGGTCGGTGAGCAGAATTGGGTGCGAGGTGAACCTGAATTCCTTTCTGAAAGAGAATCGCGGCCCCGCCCGTATTCCGTTTCATATTCCCAGCAGGCTTAGCGACAGCTCTGTTCATTAGCGTCCCCCCGAGCTGTTGCCCCTCCCACTCTCCACTCCTCCCACTGCTATTGTGATTTGCTTGTCAGTTAAGCAAATAGTCTTTGCAATATTACTGTACGAAAGGTCATTAAATGAAAATCCGTCTGCCTTCCAATTTTTATAAAAAATAATTGAATTAAATTATTTATATTAAAAAAGGTTGATCTGTATGCCACATGGAAACTTAACAAGGGCTATAGAGCACTAATAACCCATAGTTCCTTCATGCATTCCCAAGTGAATTGGCCTTGTGCGGTATTCATCTTGCCATTCATTTCAAGATAATTTGGTCTTTCAAAGATTGCATTTCAGATCAAACAGAGTGAACCATTTTTTATGACTTTGTTTTTGCCACTTGTATATGTAACTTCTCTTTTATGTATTTACAATATTGTTACAGAGATATCACATCTTTTGGCAGTGCTGGGGTTCACTGCAGTGAACTGAATCCAGAGTTATTAACCGCTCAGTCTGTCACTGTTCGAGGACTGCTTTATGTCCTTCCCGCTGATGTGTCTACCAGCGGTCAAGATGGCTGTTCAGACACTTGTGGAGATTTGAGTTTGAGCCACCGCTGCCCGCTGTTCTTCCGCTTTGCTCTCCCCCGCTTCGCTGTCCCCGAACCCGTCCGCACGCCGTCACCGCTCGCCATCCGTCTTCCGCGCGTCTCCGTTCGTGGCGCGCGGCCAGCCGTACGCCGCCGCGGTTCGAAGGCGCTTCCCGGAGCCTCAGGGAGCCGCTCGGCTAACGAGCCGGACGCCGTGTTTTTAAGACAGATGGTCAGCCGCCGAGCGCCCGCCGCTCGCGCTGCTCTTCCCGCCAACATTCGGGACTCGTCCGGCGCTGAAATACCTAACGTCAGTCAGAGAGATCTCTCCAGGCGCTGCCTGCCACTGCCCGAGTCACCTCTCTCTGAACGAGCGCAATAAAAAGACACAGACAGAAAAAGGCACTCAGACACCGGATCGGCTGCCTTTGTCGTCTCTCTCTCTGTCTCTCTCTCTCTCTCTCTCTCTTGCTCTCCCCCTGTCTGTCTGCCGCCTCTCCTTCTGATGTGCAGGTAATTTCTCAAGACACCGGTTCAGGCGTTCCTTCCCACAATGCACCTCACTCACCGAGCTTCTCCGCCTGACACTCCTGAGTAACAGCCAAATCTCAAATGTGAGAAAATATTTCATCGACATTAACATTTTAATTTTGCTCTCTAACCTTAACTGCCTTTCCTCAAATGTCACCTGGATGGAACATTACCTTTTCAAAAGATTTCTAGGGGGAGGTGTCATGAGCCCCCAGCCCCTTTCCCCCAAACCCCGAACCCCTAAACCCCTGACCCTCCTCTTCCCCCATATGCCTTCATTAAAATTTTACAACACCATCATTTACTACCATAATATACTGCTATAGTCTTCAAAGAAATGAACCAATGATGTCGTAGCAGACATCAAACATGCTGCAGGACCCAATTATGGAAAGTTATTCTTTTAGCGATTGATTGTAATCAGGTTGATAATACGCGTCATATTTGCTTTTCGTAGATTTAAACGTGCTTCCGTCTGCGATCTGGCTGTGTGCTGCAGGCGTGACCTCCCGGTTTTAATATCTGCTCCCCAGTGGTACTAAAAAGGCTTCGCTGACAGCCGGTGTAAATAACGATCTTTCGCCTGCTTAATGACTGATCGAGTTTCGGCTCGCGTTGAAACTGAGCCGTGAAGCAGGGTTTCAAGCGCCCGGGACCCGGTCCGATCGCTGCGCTCGCGGTCCTGGTCGCGCCCCCGGGGCCCGGTCCGATCGCTGCGCTCGCGGTCCTGGTCGCGCACGCCGACGGCCGAATCCCCGTTTATTTACCCGCGAAACTACGCCACTCGTGCACTTGTAAAAATTACCGACAGCGCAGTTCATCACGGTCTGAGCTTCACCGCGACGAGCTGTTAATGTGAATTAATTGGACGCTTTCAAAGTCTATTTAAAGTGTATCAGTTGGAGAGTGCATGTTCACGTCCCCAAACTTTTCATCAGGCAGATTGGTTGTTAGCCACCTACTGCGTTCGTTTCCTGTTATGTGCCATATGGCAAATGATCCAGAAATAAGTTACATTTTTAATTCATTAAATCATAGACTGACAGTCGAAATCAGCGGGGATCCGGAATTCTACGCCGTGGACACCTGGACACCGAAAACTAAATCATTTGTTGGAAACGAGGGAGTTCAAAGACAAAGCGAGTGGCGAGGAGCCAAACCTGCGTTGTGTTAAAACAAGTCTAATGAAAAAATGATAAAAGAAAACACATGTTTTCAGCAACCTAAGAGATTGGCTCTAACAAAAACCAGGGTGCCAGTAGCCCCCGGGACAGAGTTTAGGAACCCCCTCCCCCCCGCACCATCTCTCTAGCTTAGCCTCTACATCGTGACCACTTCTCAAGGGGTCTTTGAGGGAGGGGCCATCGTGGCGGCTGCCTGTCCGCCATTGGTCCCCGGTCAGGAAGGAATGAGAAGAGTGGGAGTGCGATGTAGACCACAAACACCTCAGAGCTGAAGCCAACGAGGATGTGTACACACCGCCTGGAACGTGCGCTTTTTTGGCTACGTTGAGCCACCGTAGCAGTACCCGGTAGTGTGTTGTTGTTCCGCGTGAAATGTGACAGTAAACATGTCTCTTGCCTAAAGCTGTATTCAATCTCCTCATCTTTAGACACAACACTGCACTGCATTAAGAAGCCAGGCAAATGTTTCCTCGCTCTTTCCGTAGACTTTTGGGCTCTCTATTGCCACCTACTGTCTGGGCACCACAGCCCTGCAGTGGAGTCCATTTTGAAAGTCCTGCGGATAGAAGGCAAATGGGAAAAGAACATTATTTTACAACACAGGGTTTTCATTAGGGTGATTTACACAGCAGGTTTTCACAGACAATGTTAAACTCACCGTCTCTGCTGGATGAAAGATACACATTCCATATCAGTCTGTAAATAGGCACACAAATCTGCTTAGTGCAGTTCAACAGTGTTACATTATTGAGCTATTGCATAGGATGATATCATGTCTGAATAAAATTACCTACGTTTGTTAACCAGCTTGTCTGTTTTGATTCACGGCTATTGTTTTAAGTAACTTAGATTAAAGGGACGTGCTCGATTTAAATCAAACCTGGCTACCTCTTCATAGATCTCTCCAAAATGAAGAGTAACTCTAATGGTTAGGACTGCCTCGGCCATAACAACTGTGGGTTTTTTTCCACACGTCATTCTCAGAAGTGACCGCAGCTGTGGGATCTGGAAGGGTGAGACTGAATATCTACGTATGTACCAGCCAGGAACAGCCCAGGTTTGGCAGCTGCAACGCTGAGACAAACAGGAGAAACAAGACATGGTTTGAAGATGGGCAGGTCTATCCTGGTGTGAATATAAATAAGAAAGTGTGTTATATATGTATTATTTAATATATTATTATTATTTTATTATCACGATCCACCGCTAGGCCTCCTGTGACCAGTAGGGTCCTGACCCATGGTTCGGAAATTAGACTGGGTCGGCGTAGAGAAGGATGAAACGATTTGCGAAGTGAGAAAGCTTTCAGGCGTGATTGCTAATTAGCCACCGGGCTCAATGGACATGACATCAGATGTTACTGAGGGCAAACTACAAGATACTGCCTACTTGCTAGTTAATCAGCAACTGCTGCCAACTTTTTTGTAATTAGTTAGCTTGATTTATTATACACGCTACTAGGAATTTCAAAAGACTTTGATTGTTAAAAATTCAGTTAACAAAAATGGAGACTCCTTGTAGGTGGTACAAGGGAAGCGGCCTTGTATCTTGGTTCCCAGACGAAGCACTGCCATTGTACCCTTGAGCGAGGCACTAAACCTGAATTAAATGGATTGGATGTAAAAGTCTGTGTGCTCTGCACGTTGCTCTGGGTAAGGGCATGTGTAAATGCATCCTGGATGTTATTTGCTTCATTACTGGTTAAGCCTCACATGTGCCATAGGTTCTGCTTTGCATATCCTCAAAAATACGTTGCAGTCCATAAGTATTTTGACAGTGGCACAATTTTTGTTGTTTTGTTGCTCTGTACTCCATCAGATTGGATTTGGAAGGAAGCAGTGGCTATGAGGTTTAAGTGCAGACTGTCAGCTTTAATTTAATGGTATTTATTAATTGCACATCCAGTGATCCATGTAGAAATTACAGCCCTTTTATGCATAGCCCCCCTTTTAAGGGGACCAACAGTAATTAGACAAATTTACATAGTCTTAAATAAAGCTGTCATATTTACTACTTGGTTGAAAATCTTTTTCAGCTGATGGCTGCCTGAAGTCTGTGACACAGAGATATCACCAGATGGTGGGTATCTTCCCTGGTGATGCTCTGCCAGGCCTGTACTGCAGCCATCTTCAGTTCCTGTTTGTTTTTGTGGATTTTTGCCCTCACACTTGTCTTCAGCCAGTGAACTGCATGTTAATTTGGATTCAGGTCAGGTGATTGTCTTGGCCAGTCAGGGACATTCCACTTTTTTGGCCCTGAAAAAATACGTTTGCTGCATTTGCTTTAGCAGTGTGTTTTGGGTCGTCGACCTGCTGCAAGATAAAGGGTCGTTAAAATTCATTTTTTGAGGCATTTGATCTGAGCCAATGAGGTGTTTGTGTAGTTTAGAATCCATCCTGACGCCCCTGTCAGCAGTCCTACATCCTCAATAAAGATAAGTGAGCCAGTTCCAGTGGCGGCCATAGCACTGCCTCTACCATGTTTCACAGATGAGATGATATGCGTCTGGATCCTGAGCAGTTTCTTTATTTCTCCCAACACTGCTCTTTCCGTCACTTCGGTACAGCTTAATATCTGTCTCATCTGTCCATAAGAGTTTGTTCCATATCTGTAACAGTACAGTATAACGGCGTCTTGTGGCTAACCCTCTGGGGTTATGCTGGTGTAGTCTTCCCTTTTTTTGGCCTGTTTGTATCCTTCGGCCATCCACTACAGCGGCCCTGCCAGGTGTATTCTTGCTACTCAGCAATGTAAAGAGATTTTGATTTTGACACACCCAATGTTTTGGCTATGTCACTGGGCGATTTATTCTCATTTTTGAATTTTCAGGGCTCTCCCACCAATTTATTTGGTCACAGATTAGTTGCACTCTGTATCGTGGGTCCCCCTCGGGTCTGGTTCTGGCACATTGGGTCTCAGTTACCCAAGTTACCCTCAGTTGGCCAAGACGCTAATAATTGCCCAAATACATTTGCTCGCCTAAAATGGGGGATCTATGTATAACATTTGCTGCAATTCCTATATGGTTGACCTGATATGGATGTAAATGCTCTCAGACTAAAGCTGACAGCCTGCAATTTAACTTCATATTCCCTGTTTCACATCAAATCCAACCTACAGAGGCAAATGAACAAAAATTGTGTTGCTGTCCAAATACTTACGGACTGCACTGTAAATACTTTTAAATAGATGATTACTTATTAGTAATCACCAATAGGGTAAATGAATACAATAGAGGATAAAGAATCACACCAGAAGTGATCAAATAAAATACAAAAAAATACAAAAAACCCTTAGGCACAGGTTTAAATATACAATGCAGCTGTTAAAACTAAATTCACTGCAAAAGACATAGTAAAATCCTATAGCCTTTTAATTTAAAGCTGGTGACATTTCAATTCCAGAATCCCAATAAATGACTAAATAAATAAATAAATAAACAAATAAATGGGAAATTAGTCAAACAGGACAAAATATATATTGTATTTTGCTCTTTAAGATACCATTTTTATTGGCAGTGTCTATAAGTGTTTATAATTTTTATCATCCTGTTTAAATGTGTAAGTAGTTAAAAATGGCTCTTCCCAACGAGTGAAATGGAGATTTACCCAAATAACCATCATGTAGCCCAAATATAATTCCTTGTTAATCAGCGAGTCGGTGTCCAGTGAACCAGGAAAAATGTTCCATTTCCACCGATGCTATTGTCTGTTGATGAGTGGAATGTTTCGGAAAATAATACTATAGTCATTACTATTTCATTCAGTATGTCTATGGGAGGGATGCAAGCATAATGTTTACATATTTCCTTTATTTCACCACATTATTTTATTTATTCATTTTTTTGCCGTACTGTGAAATTGTATTCATATTGGATTAATATTTTATGTAGTCTCCTTGTAACAATGAAAAAAAGGCAATTACATTAAAATACCAGGGGAAAAACTATAAGCTGTCAGAAATGAATCTTTAACACCCGGCACCGTGCAATTATGCCTAAAATGTCCGTGTGCTCTCTTACGGCTCTGTGCAAAAAAGAAAAAAAAAACTCCGAAAAAACATGAAAACGAATATGCTGACCTTTGCAGAATAAATTCAATATATGAAATGACTAAATCGCTCATACCCATCTGTCACACATCCCCCAGTGTGTGTGTGAAATGTGTGTGTGTGTGTGTGTGTGTGGGTTCAGTACCCTAAACAGTGGCTAGGGGGTGCACTGTGGACACGCTGAGCTGCTAACGCGCTCCTGAATCTCCTCTGACGGCTGGGGCTGGTCACATGGCGTGCTCGTGCGAGTTTAAAAGTGCTTTAGTTCCCCCTCAGCCAGTGCAGAGCCAGCCGCTGGTGGAGCAGGCGCAGCTAGCGTTAGTCGGCCACCGCACGTGCAACTTTTCTTGGCTGGAACCTTTTTTTTCCCCCCCTTTCGCGCACGCAGACACACACGCGCGCGTACAAAAAAAAATAGCCACCGCGAGGAGGACGCTAGCGAGAGAGAGGAGCGGGCCAAAGCTTTTTAAGTGAGTACCCGGGGGGTCTAACCCTGTTTTTATTTTTGTCTTTCTTGCTGGGATTGTCTTATGTAGGAGGAAAGTGACGGGAGGTTTATCATAGGAAGGATGAGCTGAATCTTTTTGTGTGTGTGTGTGTGTGTCTGTGTGTGTGTGTGTGTGTGTGTGTGTGTGTGTGTGTCTGTGTCTGTGTCTGTGTCTGTGTGTGTGTGTGTGTGTGGTGCTGGGAGATGTGCAGCGAGAGTGACTTGCTGTTGTCTTCTTTAATTTGCCTTTTGTTTTTTCTTTGTTTTTTTTCCTCCTGTTGGACGCCGCATCTGTAACGGCGTATCCATCCTTTCAGAGTAATCGCTCTCTCTCTCTCTCTCTCTCTCTCTCTCTCTGCCGGGAATGGGCAACGCCGTAGCGGCGGGCTAATGCTCATCCGGTATGAATGCGCTCGGACGGTGGAGGGATGCACTCTGCCCAAGTGCCTCGAAAATGCAATTCATGCCTCTGCCGACACAAAGTGGCCACTCGCAAAAGAAAAGAGAGGAGTAGAGAAGTGGGGAACGGAGAGGGAGAGGAGACAGAGAGAGAGAGAGAGAGAGAGAGAGAGAGAGAGAGACAGGAGTGGGAACGGAGAGGGAGAGGAGACAGAGAGAGAGAGAGAGACAGAGAGAGAGAGAGAGAGAGAGAGAGAGAAAGAGAGACAGAGAGAGAGAGAGAGAGGAGTGGGAACGGAGGAATGCTTTGAAAGAGCTGACACTGGCCAGACAATTACCTTTAAAGATTCTGTTATCTGTTGTCTTTCCCGAAAGAGCGCTGCTGCGAAGCCGGGGGTCAGAGGAGGGGTGACCCCGTGTCAGCGCTCCAGCGCCGAGCCTATTATCAGCTCCCGATTAATTAGTTTTAGCGGAAACCCCCTTCCACCCCCCTCTCCTCCTCCTCCGGGGTCCTCTTTTTCTGCGTCTCTGCCCTGTCTTTTTTTCCTTTCTTATCGCATCGATGTTGCCCATCTCCATCTCTCTCTCCCTCCATCTCTCCCCCAGAGCTGCTCTCGGCTCCCTGTTTGTCTTCCGCTCGGAGGGCGAGGGGGGGGGGGGGGGGGGGGGGGGGGTTGGTTGGGGGGGGGGGGGGGGGGGACGCCGTGCCCGTCTCCCGAGCCGCTTCGGGCTCCTCATCCCTCCCTTCGGAGCTGGAGAGGGAGCCTCACTTATCTCACAGTGTAAACACGGACATCAAACGGCGGGTAGGCCGTTGCCTCTGAGCGATTGGCGGTCCGTGCGACGCGGCAGAAAAGACCGGGGTCCGGAAAGGTGTGGGACAGCTCCTTTTGTGAATGACAGCTTTCCTTTGTTCGGTCGCGTTCGCGTTTCCACATGGTACCACTTTGGGCACGCGACCCCCCCCCCCCTTTGCAGTTGTCCTGTCAGTCGTTTTACGGTCTTTGTCCAACAGCGAAAACGAGCCAGTAGAATCACAGGTTTCATTACCTGTCGAACGATATGAACATTCATCTATGATCTGGACTCTTGTTAAGTATGTGGTGAACTGTGGTGACATGATGTTCGTCCTGTGTGCGCACGGATCTTACACTGTCAGATTAGTGCGATGGCATACGAGTTCAGAAGCAAGTTGTTCTCAGTGAGCGCTGTGGAAGATTTCACTAACATTTCTCTTTGTGTCTGAATGAGGAATAGGGCTTTTATTTCAGAGGTGCGACTAACTCCTGTACCCTAAGGACCGTGCCCGGTCCTTTCACCTTGCACATTCCTCCGCAATGTTTTTCATTTAAACAGGAGAAAGGTAAAATAAAGCTAGCATAATATTTCCCTTAACATACTTACCTCTTGGATAAACAGCCTTAAACAGATGTCAGAATTTAGGCTGATCACAGAGAAACGATTGGACTGATGTTCCCCGCCCTTACATACACAAATTCTACAAATTGAAAGCTGGTGTCTGAGTATCGAGATCGTCTTTCGTCTCTTGAAAACTACCGAACTGAACAAGCAAGCAATGGATCACAATCCATAAACATCCCACAGATTTGCTTTGTAGGGTTTATTTAGCTATTTTCAATGGAACATGTGCGCCTTTACACTGATTCTGTCAGCATTCCCCTTGAGAAAACGAATTAAAACTGTTTGGTATGTTGGGGGAATATGCACTTACTTTTACGCATGCAAACCATTTATGCGTACACATAATTTTTAAAATAAAAATTATTACATTGTATGCACGCAATGTCAGTAAAATGAAATAATAAAATAAATGAAATAAAAATGAAATAAATAAAAATACATTTTTAGGGTAGGGGCCTGTTTAAAATGGTGCTGTGGCATCATTATTAAATGATAATTAAATATGATCTAATAAAGCAATATACGTATCTCCCTATAGAATCTTTTTTTACACCCTTTATACAACCATATGATAGCTATGTTTAAAAAATGAATGTTTATTTGAAAAGGACCATGACTGAACTGATAACATACAGCAAACAACTGGATCACAAGATCGTACGTTTCATTTCTGTACATCCCCAGGGATTTTCCGTTTTGTTAATGTACTGTAAACACATTATTTCTCGAAACAACCTCTCAGGTTTAATGAATCGTTTGTAAATTATTAAAATGTCATTTTTTCTGTTTTCATTTTCATTTTCGTAGTCAAAACGAGACAGTGCGTGCTTTCGGTCGAGAGGACGATGCGCATTAGTGACGAAACTGTGCTTACTTGCCCAGTTCTGAAATGTGTGATCATTTAAAAAAAACTTTTAACATTCTTATCCTCATTATTTCCTCCTAATTTGGGATTATGAGATTAATTTGGGATTATGAGATTAAATAGGGATTAGGATGTGCAGGCTGCCAGGCACTGTATTTTTTTTAATTTCTTTTCATTTTACACTACGCCTGCTGAACTGCGCAGTTGGGGAGTACGCTGCATGCGCAGCTGGGGCAGTCAGACTGCAGGCTCTCAATCGACCTGAAGGGGGCCGCCGTTTTGGCGGAAACCCCGCTGAGTGAAGCCCCACCCCCACCCCCTCCTGGGGCTGCTGGCCACGGTCGGCACTGGCATGGTCACAAATCAATGCCGCGCTACAGGGTTAGTCGATACTCTCCGCCTCTCCTGGATGAGTCACATGACAGCCCCTAAAACGTGATGTCATGAATGGCATGACTGTAGTAGGGTGCAGGTCTGAGTCTTATGATCGTAGTGGACCTTTTCACAATATTTGATTCAAGCTTTTTAATTTGTCGTTATCTCTGGGACGTTGGGCATCAAACCCCATTGAATATGAACAGAACATAAAAGGAGTTTTATCTTTAGTTGAGCTCAGAATGTAGTTCTCCCAGGTACTGCTGAATATTTAGTACTAGTAGTAATATTTAGTACTTAGTAATGCAGCTTGCTAGTATTCTGCTTGAACCAAAGGAAATTATATTTCTAACTGGTTGATCAAAGTGTTTTTTTTGAATAAGCAGCCTTTCTCTGAAGAACCTTTGAAGGTTTGGTTTTCCCTCAGAACTACAATTCCCAGGCTGTATGAGATCTATGAATGTGCCTTTTAACCCCTCAGTGAAACCTGCATTAGAGAGTGCAGACAGGTGGCTATTAGGAGACATGGGTTCACAGAGGGGGAATCAAACGCAATAAACATGGATTATTAATGATATCAAACCAAGTATGAATGCATTGTCAGCGGGCACCGTACTGCTTGTGGCCTACATCGCATGCTTGTTTCCTTGTTTGCTAATTTTTTTGTCCTCCTCCAAGTGATTTAATAATGATGGATTAAAACGCAGGAACAAAGACCCCAACAAATGCGAAAGAACGTGTGTGACAACAGCCATCGTCACACTCGTGAAAGATCTGACAACGGCAGGTCTTTTTCATTCAGCTGCAGTCACGCCGTCCGGAGATGTCCTCGGGGAATTCCGTGACAAATATAATCACAGGAATAATAATCGCAAGAAACGTTGATACGGAGAAGCTATATATTTTCCCTGCTTCCGCGGCCTTTTAATGTATTAACTGCTGATCCTTAAACAGTAATCAATGTGGGCTTTTATATTTCCATTAAAAGGGAAAAAGGAAATGAATAAATAAATCAAGTGGGGCTGAACGGACAGGGCCGCTCGGAAGAGGGCTTTCTGCTCCTTTCGCCCGAGCTCCGCGAATCGCGCTAACAAACCAAAGCGCCGCGTTTCGTTTTATTTAATCTACACGGGGGTTCGGATTATTGGCAGTGCCTGCGTTGATAGCGTGTGCTCTAACACATCAGCGAGTGGGAAAGAGGTGATCCTCGACTGAGATAGGGGCCTCACGCTCCTCTTAAACCAGAACCCTAAATACATTCGTGTTTTTCTCCCCCCAGTTTCCCTTAACTAGAGCTGAATTGCCTGCTGGGAATTTGGCGAGAGCCTTCTCAGTTGGGCTCTCCACCGGAGCGTGTTGAAAGCAAGTTCTGCAAGGCCTTTTTCATTGACGGCCTAAATACGGTTATGAACAAACTTAATATGCTCTTAATAAGGTTTGTAAACACAGTGCATGCACCGTTCTGTTGGAAAGGACAGCAACAGGCTGACATATATAGGCTTGTTTGGAGCAAATGCTGGCTGTAGTTCAACTCATTTCTGTTTGTTAGGCACACTGACTGTGTCCTGGCGTATGAAAACTAAATTATAATAATTGTACTGGGTGCTCAGTGGGGCTCCTGTACCAGCGATGTTATTGACTTAAATTGGCTGTGGCTGCGGTTATCAACCCCTTGATTCGATCAAACACACTTAGCCGCATTTAGGGCAAACACAATTCAATCAAACAAGGACTTTAGTTTCTTCCGATTCAGTCAAACCAGTACTCATAAGGGCCAGCATTGCACTCGTAAGGACTGCAAATACAGGAAGCTGGATAAAAATGGAGCCTGAAAATCACGCTGCTGGAGGTCAGAGCTGTTTAAAAGGGCGAGCAAGCTTCTGTCCAAACAATCTGTTTGCCTGATTCCATCTGTCCAATACCTATTGTTTTAATACCATTAATACAATCTAGCACAGATAAGCATGGTTTCCATATGCTGTGCATTGGTAGGTGCACCAGGTCTGCCTTTGAATGATATCTTGTTTGCGAATGTAAATTAATCCACTTAAATAAACTTCGGAAGTAATTAAGTCAATACCGATGAAGTCAGATGTAAATATTTGTGTCTTTAAGCCACGGCAGATTTAAACATTTGAATATAATTATCACAAATAGAAACAGAATTCACCTTTTTAATGCTTTATGTAAAGTTATAAAATGGTTTCATGGACATGGAATGGCATTGCATTACATTACATTACAGGCATTTAGCAGACACTCTAATGCACAGCGATTTACACAACTTTTTACATAGCATTTACTTTGCATCCTTTTATACAGCTGGATGTATACTGAAACAATGCAGGTTAAGTACCTTGTAAGTACCTTACAACGGCAGTGTGCTACCCAGGAATCGAACCTGTAACCTTTAGGTTTCAAGACCAGCTCCTTACCCATTATACTACACTGCCGCCCTATGACCATTATACTTGTGTCTTTTTCAAAATCTCATGTGTTGCAATAAGCAGAACAATGAGCAGAACAGATTCAGGAAGACTATTGTTCTCACCAAACACAATGGACACACAGTGATCAAAGTATAACCTATAATTATCATCATTGTCTATGATATCAATTTACTGGTATATATTTAAATTCCTTTTTGTATTTCAGCAGCTTTAGTTTTTTTCAAAATAATGTTTACTGCTTCCAGTAATAGTAACAACTTCATTAATTATTGAATAATTTTAATATTTCACTGAGACGCTTGTAATCGGACTGCGCTGGACTCGATTGGCTTCCACTTATTTTCAGTTTTCATATTTTTATATTTGCTGCATTTGCTGAATTTTTAGCGGGTAAATTAACTGTAAACATTTATTTAATTTCCTGTTTTTTATTTTTCATGCAAATGTGGTGGTTGGTTTACATAAACAAAGGAGTCCCATTT
This sequence comes from Anguilla anguilla, assembly GCF_013347855.1. Taxonomy (NCBI): domain Eukaryota; kingdom Metazoa; phylum Chordata; class Actinopteri; order Anguilliformes; family Anguillidae; genus Anguilla; species Anguilla anguilla. Next base: position 26,610,347 of record NC_049214.1, read on the forward strand.
GCTAACTAAACATAGTGAATGAAGATTTAAAAAAAAAAAACCTCTGACAAAAAAAAAATAAAAAAATAAATTGGATTTCAGATCTCCCCAATGAGTTTGGCAATTATTCATGGAGATGGTGAAAAAGACCGTCAGACAGATGTTTTGATTTTGTAAATGTCATTCTATCATTCTAGCCCATTTGTGAAAATGTAATTTTGAGTTTCAGGAGTAAATCGAACTCTGATTATGTTACAAGTTATATAAATATATATATTTTTTAAATACATTCAAAATGTTTTTTCTCCCTCTGGGTGGCCTGTAGTAGTATAATTGTTTAACTGATGTAGTTAACCTGCTTGATTAATGTTGTATTTGGTTAATTACACAAACAGTAGCAGATCGCCCATGAATGGATGATAACAGTATTTCTAAATTACAACTATATATAAAATATTCCCAAATTTTTCAGTGATTGGCCACCCCCCTCCTGCCCTCCCACCTCTGAGACCTCTAAATTATTGCCACTGATCGCTTGATCGGGATTGGAAGTAACGTTTCACTGTCTGTGTGGCACGGTCTCTATTCCTGTCTGGAAAGATTAGCCTGACGTTAACTGACCAATCCGAGACACTGTAAGCTGGAGAATACGGGGCTGCGGCAGGCTGTGTAGCGGACTGCGTATGAGAGACGCTCTGCTTCTGGGTGTAGGGCCGGCCGTCACCCGGGAAACGCTCGACGTGTAACCAGCAGTGCGGGCGAACGCAGCGGAGATTCCGCTGACGAGGCCCGAACGAGGCCTTTTCCGAACAGCCGCGCGAGCTTTCGACCGAATTTCGCTCGTTTCTATCTCCGAAGGGTCCGATAGCTACAAATAGCGCGGTTCGATAAGGCCTTGGTCGACACCTCCGTTCCCATCTGTACGCGGGCGAACGGACGGGATCGCTGGCTGTCGTCGATCTGCAGGCCACGGCTTAGCGAACGTAATCGACTGAAGTGGGAATTTCCCGCGCGCAACATAGCTCAGGTTCAAAACGAGGTTTGGCGTTGAGCTAATGTATTTTAATTCGCCTGTTTCATTATAGGTCTCAAACTCGCCATTTTTTTTTTTTTTTTAGAAAAGGTCTAGAGATCGGCGAATTTTTGCTGGCTATGTAATTGAAATGTCCAGCTGTCGGCCTAGCGCTCTGGGGCTCGGTGGATGTCTCCAGACGCGAACCCCCGCCCCCCGCCCCCCCCCCCACCAGGCCTGACCTTGCAGTGTTTTCTCCATCACGGCGTAGGTCTACTCAGGAAACTGCGGTTCCTGGACATTTTGCTCACTTTAGCATACCGCCGAGGGACCCCTGAATTTCTTTAGACCGGCATGATTAATAACTCTACACTGGCTGCGTTATGACCGCACTGCATCATCTATCTATTTTCGCTGATGTTTTCCCCGCATGGGACTTACTCCACTACGGCCGGAGTTTATATAATTCTTCGTCTTTAAAAAAAAAAAAAAAAAAAATGATACGGCACGCAAAGTCAACCGTAGCCGTGCTGTTCTTTCAGGATATCGGATTTACGTATTTTTCTTTTGATATTTTTTTCGTCGGTTCGCCCAGGTTGGCTACAGGCCGTATCCCGGATGACCAGCAGGACTTTAATGCATGTGCTGACACCCAGCGCAGGTCTGTTAACTCCGACTGGGAGCTTGAGTCGTTCCGCCAGCAAGATCCGCACGAGGAAAATGTCTGAAATAGATGTTGGGCTTTCGCACACTTGACAGCGTTAGCACGGAACCCCATCGCTTACAAAGAGAATAAGGAAAAACTCAAATTGTGAAAGGGGTTTATATGCTGAAGGAATCCATTAGATCTTTTTTTTCTAAAGAATTATTCATGGCAACTAAATGGAGCTCTTTCACTGGCTAACGTTTCCGGTGAAACGCGGAGAAATTTACTCTGTTAAACCGGGGCGTCAGACTAACCGACGCGAAGCGGCCGCAGATCGCTTGTTCTTTGCACACAAACACCGAGACGCTTTAACACAAGAAACAACGGGGACTAAGAAGCGAAAGCACAAATACCCCTATCGGGGCAAAACTGTTTTTTTTCAACCTCATGATTCGTCAAACGATGCCAGTGGAAGACCTTAAGTCTGCCACGCATTGTTCTGCTCCTGGTCCCGTTCCACAATTAGTGAGAAGAGAACAAGCCCGCGTTTATAGCAGGATATTGCTCAGTCCTAATGTGGAAGAGGGTGACATGTGGAGGGCATTTGAGGAATCACCAGGCCAGCGCCAGGAGGTGGTAATAGATATCCATTTCACATTATGGGGGGGTGAGGGGGGGGGGGCTTGGGAGGGGCAGGACACAGTTTGCTCAAAACCTTCATTAACTGCCAGCTGATGCAGTGAAACAGGAGATAAACGGTAAACTGTTTTTTTTTGTGCTAAAATAGGGATTTGAAAAATTCAGTATGAAAGCAGAAGAGGAGCTGACAGGAACTAGATTTATAGCCGTTCTCCAAAGTCTACCGTCATCTCGTTTTACACCTCGCAAAATAATGTCAGGACACCGCATTTTCTTACTTGCTTTAACTCTCTCTCGGTCCCCCGTCGATTCGAATGTGTAAACGGCACGTCAAGTGCACATCCGAATCAGGATTGAGCGAATATGCAAATCTATAGTGTATTTTGATACGATAGGCAGTAGGATGGAGCTGCGTTCATTCAGAGTTATGCAGCACCGGTTTCTCCAGGAGAGAAATGGATTGCGTATTTACACATACAGCAGTTAAGCATTACCTGGGCTTCAGGTAGACGTGGTGAGAGTGTGTCGTGAGTGCTGTCCCCGTCGGCAAATAATGGGAATTGAAGCCGGCTGACTTATTTAAATGATTTCTTCCTTACACTCAGGCGGCACTGCTCTCTCTCCCAGGGCCATAAATACTGAGGTTCATTTGGGTGACAGAGCGAGCATAAAACATTTGGAGTTAATATGAATTAGGGGCCTGCTTTAAATTCCCCAATCATGCAAAGTGATTTCCCTCCGGCTAAATAAAAAACAGGTGTAAAGCAACGCGCTTTGAAATACACGCACGTTAATTTAATTGGAGGGACCCCTAAGTATACAAAACATTGAAGAGTATATAAAATTATGATGACAGCGATGCAGTGAAATGCTGCACAGCGATAAAAAAGCTACTGTATGATTTGAGAGAGAGAGCGAGGGAGGGAGGAAGAGAGAGAGAAAGAGGGAGAGAAAAAGGGAGAGGGGGAGGGAGGGAGAGAGAGAGAGAGGAAGAGAGATAGTGAGAGAAAGAAGACAGAGAGAGATGGAGAGAGGGAAAGAGAGGGAGAGAGCGAGAGAGAAAGAGGGAGAGAGTGAGGGAGAGGGGAGAGAAGGATAGAGAGAGAGGGAGAGAAACAGAGAGAGAGTGAGAGAGGGAGAGGAAGAAAGAGAGAGAGAGAGAGAGAGAGGGAGAGAGAGTGGGGGGAGAGAGTGAGGGAGAGAGAGAGAGAGAGAGAGAGAGTGGGGGGAGAGAGTGAGGGAGAGAGAGAGATTAGGCTGCCCTTGAGCTGAGTGTTATGCCTGGAGGAGATTGAATGATATCTATATAGGCAACGCCAGAGCTCTGCCCCAATCCATTATCTGATGTTCCCTTGCTCTCTCCACTCAGCACTTCCCTTCAATTTGGGAGCCAGGGGTAAAATCATTGGAACCTCGAGGGCTGCCCTGATCCATAAAAAAAGCTAATGAAGGAAGCTTCACCAGCTCCCCGGTCCCCGGACTTCCTGCCTCACAGATGGAGTCTTTTTCTCAAACGTCTCGGCAACCGTCGCCAATTTCAAAACGCGCCGAAGAAAGCCGTTTAAATGATTGGTGGGTCGGACTGCGTGTGGCAGGGGGCAGCATATCGACACCGGCAGAGGGTTTTGTTTGCAAGTGTTTGTGCTTTCATAAAGCATGTTTTTTTATGGCACGCCAAATTTTTCTAATGGAAAACATTTTCAATTCGGCGCACATCCTGAATATACGGCCTCTGATAATTAAAATGCATCGGTGAAATGTATCATTTAGCTTGCTTTCTGCCAAACTGATTTCTTTTACAGCCTTATAACTAACGTTAATGCCAAAAGGCAGAATAAAACTCTTAGGCAAACATTTACAGCCAGTGAAATATTATGTACAAGCTACAGGTTTATGGGCCAGATATAGCTAATTTAATACCATTGCCATAGTCATTTCAATAGTTTGAGGAAACTACACTCAAGGGCACTTTCTGTGTATAAGAATAATAGATTAGAAGTGTGTCCCAACAACAACGGTCACCATTAAAAACGATAAGTAAATCACAAGTCTGGTTCATATTTTTTATTTTGGAATATAATAGTTTATTGACAGTATATATTGATTTATGTCCACCACTGTGAGTAAATGCAGTGTTGCAACCGCCCTGAGCTCGAGCAGCAGCTTTTGAAGGGTACGTATTGGGCGCATATGCACACTGCTCTGCTTCTGACTCAGGGTGGTAAAGTGAAGGAGCTGGAACATCAGCCGGAGGAAGTGCGGGATTTGTTTCGTAACACAGAGGATGTAGGGCATCGCTGACTCGATCTCCGCTGCGAATAATCACGCCTGGCTCTAATTGGCCGAGGGGTTTATCTTCGCCGGCGCGATGGCTTCCTTCCGGGATTGCGTCAGACAAAGGCAAAATTAAGGAACGGAATGAGGTGGTTACGGCGAACAGGGCTTATGTGGGTCATTTCATGGGCGATGGGCTCCCGTGTTGATCGTCTGAGCTCGTGGGTCAATCGTTATTAAACTCTTCTAATAAGCTTCGCCCGAGAGCCACTCAGATCACAGCGGAGGAAACTGGTCGCGTGATGCCGCCCCTGACGTCACGTGACCGCACCGCGGGACGAGCCTGAGCGGGCTTCACCGTGACGCCGTGCTTCAGCTGCTCCAAGGCGACCTCTTTTCAGTTCGTCAGCTTTTTTTGTTGACCCGGTCGTAATACCCATTCACCTCTTCATCAGGAACATGAATCAGCATGTCTTTCTCTCTTTCCCACGGCGGGCAGGAACTGGCGCCGTGGGCTATGCGTGGCAAATTGTGGTCACTCACTCACTCACTCACTCACTCACTCACTCACTCACTCACGGATGACCTTTGAGGGACGTTTTGTGGGACGCATGCGCAGGTGGTGCTTCGTTTAGTAGGACGCATGCGCAGGTGGTGCTTCGTTTAGTAGGATGAATGCGCAGGTGGTGCTTCGTTTAGTAGGACGCATGCGCAGGTGGTGCTTCGTTTAGTAGGACGCACGCGCAGGTGGTGCTTCGTTTAGTAGGACGCACGCGCAGGTGGTGCCAGCTAAAACGTCTGCGGAAGTGAGTTGCGGCGTGGGTCTGGACGGTTCTGTGCTTGTTGTTTTAGGCCTGAAAGTGAAGGGTTTTTGCGGTTTTCTCAGCAGCGCAAAGGAAAGCGGGGCCAATGTTATTGCGAATGGGCCCGAGCCGTTAATATACATTTCCTGTTGCATTGTGCGTTCGTCTGCACTAGTCCTTCAGTGATTGTGGCTTAGTCTGTGACAAAAAACCGGCTCATTTTCTTGTATTAAATCCAATTAAATTAAAATGAATGGAAAATTACATAAAAAAAGAGGAAGAAAACAAGCAAAAAAAAAAAAAAAAAATTGGAGCAAGCAATTACTCTCTCAGGAAATTAGTGAATTAGATTTGACTGAGCATAGTCGGTAACATTCCATAAAAAGATGAGGGTAATTATGTTTTCTGATTTTTCCAAGCTTCCGTCTCAGCCTCCAGACTGATGGAGTGATGACCAAAAACTCACCAACCTCTGTCCAATTTATTCTTAATCTCATTGGCCACAGATTTCATTTCCTTAATGTTCTCATATTGTTCCGAAATTGACACAGAGAAGTTAAAAAAACAAACTGTGAATCAGTGAGATGGAGGAATTATTATGCGTTTTCTGTTTTGGCTTTATTATCTTTGGTAAGCGTGCCTGCTTCCACTTCCTGTTGGTAAGAGGACGTGGGACGATTACTCTTTTAATGTTGCAGTGTCATGATGGGAGACTTCTACTGTGCAGTTAACTTATCATCTTCATGTCAGTTCAGCTGTGCTAAAGTATATATTTTCATATGTACTTGTGGAGTAGATGTAATATCCCCATCTGCCTGAACAGGAAATGAACATGTTTTTATGTTGGCTTGAGCAGAACGGTAGACTTTACTCTGCTCTGCTTTACTGATTTTTACTGATCACATGGGATGTGTTCCATGTATTTCTTTGTTTTTGGAGCAGGTGGTATATTTACTCACGTATATTTTCTTTTTATGGATTGACTTTGTGGCAAGCACAATCAAATGCAATGCATTTAATAAAATATATCATTATTATTACAAAATATTGCTGCTTTCAGATATTACAATATAATTTAAAAAAATATCTCTATGAAATATAGTTACAATTATATATTCCGGGAAGTCTATATACTGTATGTACAATATATGGCAGGTAATTCTGTTTCTACGAAGGCTTTATGAATCAGACCTCTCACTGGAGGGTGTCAGACCGCTTTCGTCTTTATTATTTAGTGTTTACTGTGTTGTTTTATTTTTTCCTGTGTGTTGTTGCACTTCTTGCATTATTTTGTTTTTTTGTAGTCTGCACTGGTTTCAATAATTTAAGCATATAAGCTAGGTACCTATGCTGCACTTTTGGCCTGGTCTCTTGGAAAAGAGACTTTAGAAATCGCCGACATGTTCTGGTGAACTGAAAGGTAAATAAATTAATACAAACAATTCATGAAAAGCCAGAGAAGTAGAGGCTGTTTTGAGGGCAAGGCCGGGTTTCACAGGGATATCACGTGCAACAAAGCATTCAAGAAAGGTTGTGAAATCAGCAATTCCCTGGCTTTCTTGCCAAGCATTTTCTCACTATTTGTAAACGCCTTTTATCCGTTTCCTTTGTGAGAAAAAAAAAATAGTGTAACAGTCTCCTACATCTTTACACCCAATTTCTTATGTTTTCCCAAGCATAAAATCCTGTTGCCACTTGATGTATCATTCAATAAACCCACAGTGCCATGATTTAATGTGAATTTAGGTTTTTTTATGTAGCAGTTTAAATAGCGAAAACAGGTATTCAGACAGGTATTCAGTTTTTAGCTTTAGAAAACAGACAGCAATGTTGTTAAATGTGGGGAATAGTTACATTATCTTGTGTGGAATAGCCATAACTATTTTCAAAATAAAATAAGTTTAAAGCCCTCCCACAAGAAGAAAAAGACAGAAGAAGATAAGGAAAACAAAACAAAACAACTACAGTACAGAGGTCAGTAATCCTTTTTTCACAAAGAAATTCTAGTAGCTGTCTTCTCAGCTCCAGTTCTCGCCCACTCTGTCCAGGCACCTATAGACGACACCTTCCTTCATAAGTGCGAGCCCCACCCACCACTTTTCAGAAGCCCCAATCAGAAGCTCTAAAACAGGTCGTTTTAAATCATAAATTTGTAAATTAAATACATGACACACAACATCGCCACCTTTAACTTAACTGGATGCAACAGTATATATCGTGGCATAAACCGAAAATAAAAACATCATAACAGAAAACATTAATTTTTATCATGGGCCATGCGTGAGCATTTGTGCACGGAGCACAATGCAACTGCCCGTTCCGCTTGCGCCTCATATAACTTCACCAGCACTGCTGCTACACATGCGCTGCATGGGATGGACGCTTTTCAACCATTATTTCAAATACGACAATGAGGCAAGAACAGTACCATTACACAACGGACGCGCATCCACAGCAGGTAACATTCCATGAATAAAGTTTGAAAGCTATAAAAAACGTCAGAGGGTAATGTTCTGAATCCGCAAACCAGTCAAATCATTGTCCGTAAATATATCGCGAAACCGATCTGGAGTGTGCATTTTCCGTTCGGTGAAACAGAGTAGCACAACGGTGAACTTTTATTTACAGCCGCCATAACATGCGTTGTGCTTTTAAATATGACTGCTCCGGAAGTGTACTAGGCAATAATATTTCCATATAAATGCTGATGGGAAGTTGCTGCGCTCGCTGTATCCCCCACAGGTAGCGAGCCTGTCCAAATGACTAATGACTTCTCCCATGACTAAATATGCCGTAGCAAAAAGCGAGTAACACAAACTTTTAGGCTATGTGACAAATTCGGGAGTGTGAGTCACACACTACCGACTGGTATCGAAAAAAATGTTCGTTCTCCTTAAAAACTCTTTGATCACCAACAAGCTACTTTCCCGTATTTAAGCAGGTATGTACCGTAAATGAGTGATAAAAATTCCAATGGACGTGATGGAGTTTAAAACATATATTAGAGTTCTCAATTATTCAGTTAATGAATGAACATTAATTAGGTTGTAAAGGTGAAGTTCACCATAATAACATAATTGCAAAATGCATTGCATCTAATTCTTTCCTAAGAGCGGATTCTATAAAATCCATTAGTACTGCTTTAAGACATTAGGCGGCCTATTACGAATGGTCTCTTATGATTATTGGTCTGCCTTGGAAGTGTTGTTAGCCTCCTGCAACCCCAATGTCCTTTTTGTACCCCCTGCCCCCCTCCTCACCCCACCGCACCCCAAAAGTATGACATTTCAAACTTATGTTTCCCCCCCCTCCCTTCAAACAGTGAATATCATTACAAAAAACTCTGATTCCTCCAAAATATGGAATCCCTAAATGTGACCTTTGAACCATTGCACCTTTGCTCCATTTAAAGTCCTGTACTCCTCACAGTAGTGCAGCAGTTAGCGCTGTGGTGCCGGGAGACAGACAGGCATGTTTCAGTGATGAACCTGTGAACACACGGCCCGCTATCAGAAAGAAGTAGGCCTAATGCAGGCTTAGCCAATGGAACCTTGCTTAACAACTGGACATTTGGATCAGGCCAATACTGTTCCACACTGCGCTGAACTGTTGGTAATACAGTTCATGTGCTGCATTAGCAGATCCCTTGTAAAACCCAAGAATTCAGTTTAAAATGCCCCCCCCCCCCCCCCCCCCCCCACAGCATGATGTACATTCTGACCCCTGCGGGGGCTTTTGTCAGGAGATAGTTCATCATGAAGTGCACCTGTGTACACAGGCTTATGCTACCTGGTGTGATGACATAAAAAATGGGAGCATGTGGTGCCTGGTGGCCTTGCAGAAAAGAAAAAAAAAAAAAAAAAGCACAATGAGAAGTATGAAGAATAGCACAACAGGCTTGGGACATGTCCGCTTGACCATGGCAAGAAACCGGAGTACCTGGAGAAACCCAGGTGGACGCGGGGAGGGCATGCGAACTCCACACGGAAAGGTCCCGGCCGGGATTCGAACCCGGCTCCCTCTTGTGCAGATCATCTTTTCTTGGTGACCTGCGTACTTTCATGTTTCGTTCTGACCTGTATTTTTTGTAAGCGTTACTGAAAGCTCGCAGTTTCCGGCATAGTGTATCAGTGACTGAAATCTGTATCTGTGTTCGAGTTGGAAGACTACAGGGCCTAACTCGTGCTTCAGATGAGTATCTTTACTGGCTCAGTGAGTGTCTCTATGCGCCGTTTGGGAAATATTTACGACTTAATGCTCAAGAAGTGTCCTGTTTTGAATCAGAACAGAAATTGCCAAAATATCACCTCTGTGTTCGGTGATTTTTTTTTTTTTTGTGAATTGTAAAAAAGCTCTAAAAATCAGCACATCACAGTGATGAAAAACCTAAAATGATTTAAAGACTGGTTAATTGCGACAAGCAACAATGCACTGATCTTATATTTTACAAAAAGTGCTAGTGATTGCTTGTAGAGCAGGGAGAGGACATAGAGACCCCTGATGTATCCACTAGCCTCTGGTGTGTGCAGAATCAAGAGCTGTTTATGTATTGATGTTCAAAGGAGCCTCCTTTGTTTATTTTTTTTTAAACGTAAAACATTAAAATGAAAAGCCCGTCAGAAACACCTTTACACTACACACACTACTGAGCCGAACACAGTGGGTGCGGGAGAGAAGGAATGATTGAACTGACATCTGCTGGGCACATCAAAGCAAAGGGAAATAATGACGGGTAATGAAAAGAAACCTGAAACGTGAAGTGTGCGCTAAAGTTTCTGAAGTGCTAAAAGTGACCACACGGAAAACGTGCACTCGGTACGAAAGCTTGCACTAGCAGTAACTGCATGTCCATTCCTTTCAGCAAATTTACCTTTCGATTGTTGCAAAGCGCTGAGGTTTTCTGCCCAACTTTTTGTGAGTGGTATCGCGTGATTTAGTCGAGCCCAACGTGATTGGAAAATTGATTATCATTTGCAGAGGAATATATTTACATTTTAATGCAGCCAAAGTACGGGGTGAATAGAGGTGCTTCTTCTTAAGGCAAGTAGAAAAACTCTTTTTCTTATTTGCCTCAACACAAATTTCCATTACAGTCTTTTGCCGTTTGCCTATTTTAATCTGAATGCAGGTGCATTTCCATTGGTTTGGGCATAGTTATGCAAACTCGAAAAGTGGTGTAATTGCACTTGGTTTGTTGTAACAGAAGCTGATGCTCGTACAACGTTAGGCTGTCAAAAAAAAAAAAAAAACAGTGCTACAAAAGAGAACCAGTCTTAGAGGTGATGGGTGCTGAATAATGCATTTGCCTCATCTACACAGCTGGACAGCACTCCACAGCTGGTAAGGTTGGCGTACCAGCGTCGTTGGAAAAATTTCTGAAGCTGTATTTTCATAAAGTTAACTTTATTTGCTAATATCCTTGACAGAAGGTGTGGAATATGCTCCTCCAATTGTTGTCAATCTTATAATAATGTCAAGGTTAAGTTAAGCCTCTTTGATAAGAATACATAAATAAACATAAAAATATAAAACCGTATTCATTAAATATTTTGAACACGTCTTGATGTATATTAAAAAAAGATAACACTGTGTGCTCTAAGTGATGTTATATAGAAAACCTGACATTTAAACATTTCTAACAGATCATTTGTAAGATTGCACCTAAAATGTTGTCTAAAGTTTGTGTTCCACCGTACCGTTTTCTTACAAAAGAAAGCACGTTTGCGTGCACACGTTACAGAAGCGTTTGCAGATGTAAGGCAGACGTGCCCGAACAGCTCTGAAGACAGAGCGGCTCTCTCCGGCAGGTGGGCTATTCATTTGCACCTTTCGTTTTTTTTTTTTTGATGGTTCGCCCAAAACGTGGGAGTCGGGTCAGCTTCCGTCGCACACCGTGAAAACGGCGAGTGAAACATGCGCACATAAATACAACCCCGCGCCTAACTCGCTGGCAGCTGCTCCTGGTGGTCCGGCCATCCTTCTTGTCGCTTTGGAAGAAGCCGGGGTTGGAAAGTAGCGTTTCGGGTGGCCGCGGGCCTCCCCTGCGTGATTCATGTCTGCCCTGCATCTGGGTCTCGCGGCGTTTCGGCGGGCTAGCATGTAATCCGCAACATCCTTCCCCCGGCCTCGCCGCTCGTCCCGCGGGTGATGCATGGCCCAATCCATCCTCCCGCCCCGTCTTGGTCGCATTAGCAAACTCGGTTGAAGCTCTCTCCCCTTTTTTTTCGCCGTGACTAATCGCCCGAACGGCGAATCGCCCGAGTCGGCGGGGGCTTTGTAGACGGCGGTGCGTGGCGTGTGTACGCGCGTTCGGAGAGGAGGCGCTGCCTTCCCGTGTGTTTTTTTTTTTTATTATTATTTTTTTTTTAGCCGCGTCGGTATTACGGTTGGAGTCATCCGAGCTTGTTTGTTTTTTTTACCCTCCCGGGTTCCCCGTCGCCGAACTCCCATCTCGAGGAAGGAAAAAAAACAAAAAAAAAAAACAGCCAGGTTTTGTTTTGAACCGGTGCGGGATTTGCATGGAGCTGAATTAATGTGCATATATCCATTCTAAAACCCCACGTGCGGCAGGTCGGAGAGCCATTAACGGAGCACTGAAGCGGAAATTTGAATTTGCAGTGTGTTTGTAGGGCAGATGGAAAACATACATGCTATGGGGGGCTTCGCTGTGCTTTGGTGAAATCATTTTAGAAAACGTGTTTATTTTGCATGAATATTAACCTTGTAAATCAGTTTAAGACTGGGATTGCAACTTGGTGGGGTGGGGTGGGGTGGGGTGGGGGGGGGCACAGGCTGGGCGATGGGGGGTGGGGGTGTTTCAAAGAGATTTAATTTAAAGATTAAAGAGTAAAATGTGATGAGGTGCTTCAACATTGAACTGTTAAATTGAACTGAAAGTCATTTAAACATTGACTACTGTTGTGTAGATAGATTTTTGCATTGTATTTTTGCTCTTTATGATATGGAGGTATGAGTTAGAAGATGTTTGTTTTGTTTCTGGTCAGTTTCAGTTGACTTTTTTAGTTTTGATGATCACTGGGTCCACCAGTAGTAGAATTGGTCGCTGGCAACCATTTCTGTTTAATATTGAAAATATATTTTAGAATAGTTTATTTACAATTAGGTTTGTGTTAATCTTACAGTTGGAGTGATTACTATTAATAGTTATTCACGTAGAGTGCTTGAACCATTGTTAACCATTGTTAATCATTAATCATAGTTCAGTGATCTTGTTTTGACAGAAAACATGAATTTTTCTTCACTTTGCATTCCATTTAATTAAAAAAAAATTAATTAATCAATATTCAGTCTCTCATAGTAAGAATTATAAAATCATCGGCAATATAAACAAGTAAGGGAGTTTCTTTCACAAGCACGCACTAGCTGAGTCTGAAGCCTGTGGTGGTTTCTATGGAAATAGAAGAATCTGGAATTGTTGTTGCATTTCCAGCTGCAGGTGTACAGGGATAACTGTTCAGTTTATGTATCTTTGAAGTGCTTCCTGCGTTAACTGAACCCCATTTGAAAAATGATTTATATTTCTTTAATAAAGGGAATGCTAACTCTGTGAGATGAAAGCAGCAGAAATAAATAGTTTGAGAACTTCAGTCACAGCTATAAGGCTACAAGATTATGGACAGCATATGGAACATTATTTACAGAGCTACCCATATCAGTCTGTACGTTGGATGGGAGCAAAGCCTTGCTCAGTTGTGGAATGTCCATATTAAAAAAAAACACCTGACTGGTTAATATTGACCGAGAGAGAAATTAAACAAACGCTATGGAGGAGATGGAGAGGAGATGCTGTTACTAAACACAACTGGACAGTTGACTCTTTGGGGCTAGCTTATGGAAGGGTAACTGTATTTGTTCCAGATGCTTGCACCATAATAATGTAACTCAATGTTAGGTTTCTCAGATTTATTGGTAAGGAACAGTGCAAAACCAGAACATTGTTTTGAATTTTCCATGCATGCTGCTAGCTGATGAGCTGGTCCCCCCAGCAAATGGCCCAGACATATGTGTTGTGTGATGCTAGCATTGTAACATAGCTTTCTACCATGTGTAAGGATGCCCAAAAACCATGTTTCCTGAGATGCAATTAAGTATTCCTAAGTGATTCTCTACTATAGCAATGGAAGTTAAGACATATGCATAGAGAAGGCATACGGCCAATGTATTGCTGACACACTTGTCAGTTAGCTTCCTTGGGAGGCAGTTACGCATATGCCTACAGTTAATTCCAATTAACATCATGTTTTTGAAGATATTGAGGTGATGGATGTTGTTATGCAAGGAAAATATGAAAGTCAGCAGACCTTGTTTGCATAAACCCAAGAGTGCTTTAAGATCGAGGGTAGATTATTAAAATAATTACTGGTTTTTAAAAGATCTCTAGAAAATCTAGGAAGTACCTGCTACCTGGATATTATATACTACCAATCCATTAAAAAAGGGTTTGTATTGGACCAAGAAACTGACCTAGACCTGTTATTCTGCCTAAGGTCTCATACAGAATTTTGGAGTCTATCTTTAAAGACGAATATTTTCATATATATTATGTGTAGATAGCTGACACATTTTTCTTTTTTTTTTGCTGAGGTAGATTGTGATAGCAAAATGTAACGGGGCGTATGCTATTATATTTATATTTTCAAAAAGCTTTTGAGGTTGAATTGCTTGTGTTCTCTCTCATCTCGTTGCATTAGCTGAAGAGATGCTCTTATCCAGAGCAATTTCCAGAGCAAAGTAAATAAATGCATTCAATACATTTATAAGAGCAGTGTTAAAAGGATGCATAACACCTTTCAAGCCAGTTGTCAAACTAAAAATTAAATCCGCAAACAGTAAATGTGTTTTCTCAAAATGTATTCAAAATTTGACTGCGTCTGTAGTGCATGTACTAAAAACTGGCTTCAGGGTGGAATACAAAAACTAAAAAGCTATAATCTGAACAGGAAGCTGTCAGGAAGTTGGGATTGGTTTTGAGGCTTCTTTTTATCTTGGTGATATAAATGACCTTTGAAAAGACTTGAAATTAGAAATTTTCTGACGACCGGAAACTTGGGTGTAGTGCACAGTTATACTACCAAGATAATATTAAACTATATGAATAGAATTCAAATCTGACAAATGAAATTTTAAGATAGCCAAATGCAAGTTATACACTGTTAGTCGGAAATATGGCATGAAATAGAAATTGCATTTTAAAAAATACATGGGTGTCATACTGCCCCAAGCCTATTTGAATCTAGACATTTTGTGAAGAATGCAAAGAATGCCTTGGTAAAATGCAAAAAATCTTGCAAAGAGTGTTACAATAAAAAGCAAGATATCTTGTGATGAATGCAGGACTATAAAGCGCTAAATTTTATGTGTAAGTCACAGATTATATACCAGTATAAAAATACAAATTGAGACCACATTAGACTTAATGGTGTTAGTGACTCGTAAATGTGATTATGGCCTAAATGAGTTTTCTCATTTAAGATGGTGGGTTCAAAGGTTTGTTCTCCTGGGTTACCAGTCGATTAACATTGACAATTCTAACAACAGGTTAATCCATTGCAACCTTTACTGTGCCTTTGTAAGAGAAAAACCTACCACTTTCAGATCTTTTACACAAGCTGCAGATAATTATTTGATGACATACATTTTATTCAGATGCCAGTTTTATTCTCAAGGTCTTTTATGATGTTGATTATTATATCTTCAACTCTTATGGGAAAAGTGACTGAGCGTCCAGCTGGTTTGCTGCTGAACTGGCCTTGTTCCTGTGTGGGATAGCTGGATCCACGGCTGAGTATTATTCTTTGGCTGTGTGCTGATGCTTGCTGAGTGCTCTGGTGAAGTACCACTGTCTGGTCTTTCCATGCGTGAGTCTGGTTTTGATTTCTCCATGAAGCCATAGCCTGGACTTACAGTCTTACGTGAAGTCTTTTATTATGAGTGTTTGAGTGAACAGGCGAGTTAAGAAGTTAACATTCTAGTAGATAATGTTCAGTTGTGATATACAGGAAGTTACATCACAAGGGAAAGCCTTGGCTTTCTCCTACAGCTAGGGATCTGTTAGAGAGGGAGACATGGCAGACTCATTTGTGCTGGGCCTTAAATCCATAATGCCAATCTTGTGCTGATTGGCTTGGTACGAACGAAGCATTTTTTTTTAAAGCACTGCCATTGGTGTGCAGCGGGGTTGAAATGTGGTAAATCGATTGGAACAACAAACAGTGACAACCAATAAACAACACGGTTCGGATCTCCCATGGACGTCTTTGCATGTGATATTTGTGTTCGGTTGATCACCGAAATGACTTGTGCTGCGAGATGAATCACAGCTTTTTAATTTAACTTATGCAAATGTTCCCGAAATGAAATTGCCCAAGTTTACATCGCCGAACGTTTGTAGCAACAGGACATTTGCAATTACGCGCCGTGTTTACAGCAGACACAATCGCCCGGTGATTGCCAAGTGGTTTCGGGCGGGGATATTGCTTGGGAGGCCGGGCGGAGGAATTAGGGAATAACAATGGGAATTCATTTAAATATAAAATGGGTATCAAGGGTGCCGTCAAGGTGTCGGACGGCGTTTATCATCAAAACTGTCTCTCTCTCTCTCTCTCTCACACTCCCCCTTTTCTGTCTTTTCTTATTCCCCGGTGTAATCTGCCACCGCAAGGTCAACGCTGTTTGTAATCTTCCCAGTCCTGAGTTTGGTATTGACTTTAATCAAACCTTGTGCAGTCCCTCCCAGCGGACGGCCAGTGCCAGAGCTCATATTTCATGCTTCTGCAGTTTTTTAATTGATTGCAATTAGGGCCAGTGAGACTCTGTTCGCCCCCGTCCCCGGCCCTCTGTGACTCATCGCCAAAGATTTTCACCCGCGGTCTGTTCGGGAGGAACCCGGCTTTTTTTACGATGCTGCCCTTCAGTTCCGCGTGGAAGCCAGGGATGATGAAAACACCCATTTCAATTTTAAACGAATTAAACGCAAGGAATTACCAGACGTGAGAAACTTCACAAAAGCGGTTGAATTCAATTTGACGCGCTTGTTCTAGCCAATTTTGTTAGGCTGACTAAATTACTAGTCGTACGTCTAGGGGTTACAAGCCCCCAATACGACCATTTCACTTTAGATAAATTATTTTTTAAATTAAAATAAATTAAAAGAGTACACTTATGCAATGGAATTATTGTATAGCAAAATGTACTAATTTACTTAGTCAAGATCAAGCAATGTAAAGAAAAATGCCCCTTTTCTTGGGGCAAGTTAATCACCTGTGTCTACAATGGCACCGGCTTGGTGTACATGTCACCAGTTTGTGCTTTGTGCTTTCCTGGTGCGTGAGTGTGTGTGTGTGTGCGTGTGAGTGTGTGTGTGTGCACACAGACACAGAATGCACAGACCACTGTATTCAGGGGAACTACTTTTGCTTTAGTTAGACTCTTATTTCCATTCACACGTAGGACCGTGAGTTTATGGAGATAATGATTCGGAAGGCGATGACATTTTGAGACGTTCGTTACCTGTGAATATCGGTCACGTTCGGGGGGGGGGGTCTGTCGAGGTGCGAGGTTTTCGGTCGGCACGGTTCTCTGGGCTTCGGCACTGAGGATTGTCGGGCAGATGTAAAATCAATGCGGGCGACGTCAGTGGGTCTGCTCCTCAGATGGGAAAATGGAATCAGACACCAGAGGCCGCAGTCACTCTCCCGCATTACGCGTAATTCCATTAGCCCGCGCCGGATCCTACCTTTTCTGATTGCACCGTGCCGATGGTAACTCCAGCCCTGCAGGGCCTGCACCGTGCCGATGGCAACTCCAGCCGCAAACTCCGAGCGCAAATCTGTTCCAGTCGTTACGCGTTTGTTCTAATAGTTATACGAACGATGGATCCGCTGCCCGTATTTTCTGAGTTTCAGCCTTCTGATCAGTTTTATCAGCAAGGTTTATAACTTGTGTACTGAGAAGCTGTGATTAGATTTGCTGTCTCCTTCACACCCCCCCCCCCCCTTCTCCTACCTCCCACAGGCACGCACACAGACACAAACACACACACTAAGGATGCCTGCTAATAAAGCCTCCTGTATGGGCTATATAAAGGCATAGGGCATAAGAATAAGGAAAACTGTTATGAATGCTGTTTTTTTGGCTGGACCGCAACAGCGGGGCCAGCCCTACAAACGCAAATGTCAGTGACTGAGTGGGTGACTGAGTGAGTGATGAAGTTATACCATTGGTCGGCCGAGTTATGACGTCACACCATTGGTCAGCCGGTCCAGCCATATACTAGGTTTTGACCTGGTCTTGTTTTGTATTTTTTGCACTGTAGGCTATACTTCAGTAACCAATAAGACCCTGTGTCAATTCATTGGTACTTTGGAAAACCAAACAAGTGCCTTGTTTGTAAAGAATGATCGCAGGTCTACTGTTTGGCCTTTCTGAACCACTTTCCAGAAAAAGTCATTTTTTTAAGTCACACATTTTTGTAAAGACATCAGAACAACGAATAGAGAAAACAAGGCATGACATATTGTAAAAAAGAAAAACTACTGAATGGAATTTTTTGTAATAACAATTGAAATCTGTTTCATTGTACTGAGTAGTAAGCTTTCAAAACCCTCAGAAAAACATAAAGTCGAGTTCCATATCTGTACAGCGGGCTAAATAAAAGCTGCTCTTGCAGAAATCTATTTGTTCTTTAGAAATAGCTGTACCTCGTCTACTGTAAATGGGGAAGAAGAAAAAAACTCAGCGAACGAAGCTTTGATCAACTGTACAACTGACTATATATTTTATTTATGTGCCATATCAAAATTTGCCTGTTAACAGAGCCCGGTGTTCTGCGTTTCTGCACAAGCAGCACAATCTTTTGGACTGGGATGGCTGCCAACAGGTCTCATCTTTTTACATTTTCCGTGGGTGCCGTTTAGCACAAGGATCTGAGAGACGTGACACCGTTTTTTTTACGCTTTGCATGTTGGCTGCTTGTTTTCTAAAATTGTACATTCTTCAGAATGCGATGAACACATAATGGCGCGTAGCAAGCTCGCCGTTTCTCTGCTTTGATCCCCCAGCATTTGCCTGTCAGTGGGAGTGATGCTGGCTCCAGTTTTTATGGGGTGTGGACCTGAAGTGCAGCGTAATGCTTTTTACCATCTGAATAAAATTCCATGCTACAGCGCTTTAGCTTTGAGGGTTTGAACAAATGTCATTGTTAGGATTTTGTAAACAAAAAAATCAAAAAACCTGCTGTAGCCGATTCCCATTGTCCACACACAATGGGAATCGAAATAAGAAAAAAAAAGTGCTGGTTAACAGGCAGAGGCCTTCAAAAAACCAGACCCGTTGATCCTGAAGGGGCTATGCACTTTTGTGGGAAGCCTGGATTCAAAGGCTGCCGGGGGGATCGTTCCACTGAGACACGTGGTTTCAGGGTAACGATGTGCTCCATAGACTGGTGTCGAGTCTCAGCAGGGCCGGTGTTGACAGTGATTGGCAGCCCCATTGGGGCCAGCCTGTAATTGGCCTTTCCACCACACAAGAGCAAATCCTGTGAATCCTCAGCCACAAGTAGCCTTCCTGTGCTAGCTGCACATTAACGGACATGGGTAACTACTAGCTGCACAATGGACATGGAGTACTAATTATCAATAGTCAATGCATCATGAAACATTATGGCTAGTTACGTTTCATGTTCACCGATTCTACATAGTTGATTTAAGGCAATACTCACAGCAAGAACAATTCACAAAAGCATCAAAGTAGCCTTCCAGCTTTTTTTTTACCAGCTTTCCTAGTCAGCATAAGACATGCATATTTCAATAATTACTGCTGCTTCTCCTATTCTTATGTGCGTATGACACCATTTTGCCAACTTTGAGGACCCGCGCGTCCAGTTAGGTAAAATTACTGTCTGTAGGCCATACTGGATCAGGTGTGCCTGACAGAGTTCTGAGTTTCAAGGGTGAGGAGGTTTTTCATGTTCACCTGGGTAGAACATGTTCCATGCCCCATTCTAAGAGCCACAAATTCCCCTGAGTTATTTCACCTGTAACAACCCCACTCCACTTCAGTTGCTTGTCTGTTATCTAGAAACCTCTGAGGTGTTGTTCATAGTTTTTTTTTTGCCCTTCAAATTTTAACCTCTGCTTTCTGTTTTAGGGCGTTAGAAACCTTATTTTACCTGCTTTACTCTAGCTAACTTTGGGAATGGGTGAGAGGGTTTCGTGGGAAATATATCGTTTGGTGCGTTCAAAATGACAATCAAATGATTAATTGTTGGAGATGCATCTAAAATGGAAGCCTTTCAAATGAATTGGCTAAGGTCAAAGAAGGACATTCGAATAATTCATCACTGTAGCTCTTCTGAAAATGAAGAATTAATGAAGTACACCTCATCACACAGGGATTGAATGTTGATGCAGAGAATTGATTTACTGATGAATTGTTGACAGAATTCTTGTGAGTTATTGAATGTTTCTTTTCTGTAGAAGCTAGCTTGCTTGCTCACTAATAACAAAAAAAGATTTACATTTACATTACATTAAGAGTCATAATTTCTGCAGTCAGAAAAAAATACATGCATAAAATATATTTATCGTTTCACATATAAATCATGATTTGGCTTGTAGTGATAACCAGCAGTACCATAGCATGCAAAAAAACACAGGCTAAATGATGTACTCTTAAACCAAGAAGGCATTGTCATTACGCCATCATTAACCTTCACTGGATGGCTACTCAGGTACCAGGTTAATGATGAACAGTGGCTAGCTATGCTTCAAGTGCGCCATACTGTAACTTATATCTAGCGCTAATTTGTTTCCTTCCCCACCCAAGGAGATGAGCCAGCTAGCGCCATGCGTGGCTTCATGTAGTAACCTCAGCAAGAAGGATGCTTTCCTGCGACAGTTAAAAAAGAACAATACACAGTTCAGCGCTGATTTCTGAAATGAACGAATACTATATGGACTACAAACAGAACATGACAAGAAAGTGAGGATTGGCTTCTGTGTAACGTAATGTATAAAGTCCTAAAATACTAAAAGTCAGACTTGTTATCATTTGTAAGTGGTGCTGTGCCTGTTACTCTAGACCCCCCACTCGGTCTGTTACGCACCTGCTGCATTGTTTTACGACACCGTGTCGCGACTACGCGTTTGAAATTTCGCCCGTCCACTCCGCCTCCCCTTGCGGTCGTTACGTTTTCCCAGCCGACGGTTCCCGCGCAGCCGCGGTGCGAAGAGGATAATCTGCGAACGTTTCTCTCCGGCCTGCTGTGACGCTAACGTCTGTTTGTTTTCCCGCCGCCGCCGCTGCCGCTGATGGGAAAACGGCGCCGACAGGCCCGCGGATCTTGCGGGAACCCGCGAACCACGTTGCGGCATTCGCGCTCCGTTTCCGGCGAACGTTCTCGGGACGCCGCTGTTGTGCGTGGGCGCGCGTGTCACCACAGCCCTGACGGTGCCTCTCTGTGCTCAGCGCGGCTTCTACAGATAAAACCTGTCATTTACGCGCTCTCTCTCTACCTGCTGTTCTGGAGTCTGCCTGTAAGATATCTGTATGTGTATAAATATGTGTATGTGCTTTTCTCTATCTGCTTAATGTGTCTACTTCCAGCGGTTCGGTGCGTCAGACCGTATAAAAAGAAGGAGCGAGGGGAGTGGGCGGATTTGCTTTGGGGTTGAATCATCTGCACTGGGAAAAAAAAAAAGGTGGATTCAGTTCTAATAGTGAAGCGAAGAAATGAGCGAAGAAATAAATGCAATTGATGTAGTCGGGGGGGGGGGTGGATGCGGGCGCGGGGTGGGGGTGGGGTGGGGTTGTCACTCGTCCTGGCCATCAGGCCTGCAGGCTTTGGGGTTTCACTTTCAGTCAGCAGCCAATACAGGCCTTAGGAAATAAAAAAGGTGTGATATGCAGCTAATCAGTGACTAAAATTAATCACTGAAATGTACCAGAAAAACTCCAGCTGGCTCTGGACCTCCAGGCCCGGAGTCTGTCACCCTTACTTTAGACGGGGCTCGTCCGTGGCGCATCTGGTTAAGGCGCTTGTGCAGAGCAGAGTGTTTCGTGTGCTATGTTTGGGATCGCCGTGCTATCCCACAGTCCACCTGGACACCGTCAGCGTCGAACGGCCTGGAATCCTGCTGGTGATGCGCGTACCTGTCACTGGCAATAAACTCTCCGCAGGAGGAGGATTTCAGTCCGTGGGGGTTGCGCTTCTCAAACAGTAGTCATCCCCCTCCCCCGGGTGATTGGACAGAATATGATGACCTCACTCCAGCTGGGCAGCTGTCCAGTGCAGTAGCTTGGTTGACAGTTTGATGGGGGGGAGAGATGATTTCATGCACCTCAGAGCATACACATACCTCTCTGGTTTCATATTCCTGATTTCTCTGTTCAGTGCCGGGTCCAAGCTTTAGTCTAAAGTCGGAAATGAGTCGATTGGAGACAGCGCAACCTGCCTGAACTTCAAGTGAAAATTGAAATATCAAAAATAATAAACTTGAATCATGCATTCAGTGGCGATATAAACCATAAAAATAACAACGCGACCAGTTTCAAATTTTTCATCTTCTTAAGCAAACTTGCTAACTAGCTAGAGATGCCATCCCCTGGTGCACCGGCAACATTGCCAACACTAACAGGGGTGAACATCTTAACCTTCAAAAAATGTCGACACTGACAGGGGTGAACATCTTAACCTTCCATTCAATCCATTGAAACCCTCAACCCAATTTCAAACACACTATAATGACCCTGTCATTAAATACCTCAGGATACTACTCTTACCGTAATCCCAGCTGAAACACAAACCCTCTGTTACCTTCCCCATCCCTCTCCCATCTTTTTGCACTTTGCGTTCTCTCTCTCTCTGCCTCTCTCTCTCTCTCTCTCTCTCTCTCTGCCTCTCTGCCTCTCTCTCTCTCTCTCTCTCTCTCTCTCTCTCTCTCTGCCTCTCTCTCTCTCTCTCTCTCTCTCTCTCTCTGCCTCTCTGCCTCTCTCTCTCTCTCTCTCTCTCTCTCTGCCTCTCTGTATCTCTCTCTCTCTCTCTCTCTCTCTGCCTCTCTGCCTCTCTCTCTCTCTCTCTCTCTCTCTCTCTCTCTCTGCCGAAGCCCCGCGTAATCGCTCGGCGGGAACGCCCCGGCCGCCTACGGTAAACGCTGACATCTGTGAGCGTCTCCCCGGCGACCCCCGCGGCAGCCGCGGAGGGACCCGCTCGGCGGACGAGTACCAACGAGAACGGCAAACCCGATACTATCTATTATTTTTCTTTTAAAAAAATCCGTGGCGGAGCGAGGGGGACAGAAGGAAGTGATTTACTCTCAGGGCTCCGCCGGACTCCCCCATGCTTTATTGATGTGTAACGGACCCCTCCGGTGAATTGCTCCCCCCCCCGTACGCGCTCCCCAGCCGGTCCCTCTTATACATGCCATGTGTAATTCCGACACCCCGCGCAATTCTCACCAGTTGGGCTTGTGGGACGGTAACCCCTCTCTCAACCCCCACTTTGGCTGCTCTTGTGGGGGTGGGGGGGGCTGGGGGGGGGGGGGAGTGCAAAAAACAGGGAGCATGGAAAGGTAAAGTCATCTCTCTTACAGGAAGTGGCGCGGGGCTAGCGCAGGAAGTGAGTGCAGTCATTAGTCTGGCATGTCGTGAGCCGCGGCGCTGCTTGTGTGGCGACACTGTCTTTGTTTTGCTGTAACAGTCCTTCATGACAGCCCGTGGGTGGCAGTGCAGTTATGACGGGTAATGAGTTGGTTGCACGTTCAGGTTCGATTCCCGGGTAGGTCACTGCCGTTGTACCATTGAGCAAGGTACTTAACCTGCAATGCGTCAGTATATATCCAGTTGTATACTTGGATGAAATGTAAATGCTATATAAAATGTTGTGTAAGTCCCTCTGGATTGGAGCGTCTGCTAAATGCCTGTAATGCAATGTAATGTTATGTAATGAATCTTGCTGGGTACAGCATCTGCAATCAGTGCCTCAAAAAACATTGTTGGCCAATGAGAAATAAGCTGATGTGCATGTCAGGCTTTGTGTGAACTCCACATATCCCTTCCTCAACCATCAAACTCTATTTCTTTCAGCGAGTGTATGATTATCTATTACTATTCATATGGGGCCTCGTGCTTTCTTGTCCTCATTATTTGCTATTAAATGGACACGGATAGTCTATTATCTTGATAAAATGCATTTTCTTTGCTCGGTCTCTGTGATAGTCCTTACATATTTGAGTATGTGCAAGTGTTCTCACAGATGTTTTGTAGACAGATTATGGTCTTTATTGATTCTTAAGCAAAGGGAAACCCGGAAGTGTGAGTTGGATGTTATTTCTGACCTTTATAGCGAACATGTTTTGCTGTTTATTGTATTGCACTGGTGTGAGCTCCTGAAAGAGATGTGTGCAGTTTGACGTAGCGCTGAAGAAACCTGACAAGCATAATAAATAACTTTTGGCCACTTCCACGAGTTCACAACCTGGTGCACATCAAAATGAACTGTATATAAATTTCGTTTCGCCTCATTTCAGGCAAAACTCAACCCAACGTGGAGTAACATTCGAACGAATGGAAGTTGCTTTGGTTGCTCTGTTTGTTGCTGTGCGCTGCCCAGAAATAAATTGGTTTCACAAGTTTTTCCATCGCACTTGGCTTGCTTGCCATTCACCTGCAGCATAAATAAGATGCCTGGGAAATGCGCAGGTAGAATGCCTACTGTGCTCTTGTCTTTCACCAAGGAAGGACAGTACAAATTGAACATAGTAAAAGAATGCCGTATTCGATCAGCTATGGCAGTCCAATGCCAGATTTTCATTTGGTGGAACAACAGGAAGGGGGTGGGGTGGGGGGGGTGGGGGGGGGGGGGGGGGGGGGGGGGGGGGGATGGAACGGAACATAATAGAAAGGGGGGGGGGAGTGTTGTCAGTGAGGTTCTTTATGACCTTGAGAATCCAACTTTCAAGCTCTTCGTGTCCCTTCAGTGCCGTTATTTCTTTCTTCCTCTGCCGTACTCCATTTTCGTGACCCTGAATGAGCTGAAATACTAAATTTAAACGAGACGACGTTCCGAAGGTATGCAAAAACCAGAACGCAGCTGCAGCTGTATCGAGCAGCAGGAAAAGCTAGCCGGTTTTTAAAAGAGGGAGTTTTAGAATGTCTTGTGAGTTTGGATGCGCAATTGAGAACAAAATAAATTGTGGGTTTAAGAAATAAGGTTTTTCTCAGTCTTCATTAATTGACCGTATTGCATTTATTAGGCTACATCTGAATTTTGGGGGTGGGAGGGTGGGGGTATGGTACCGGAGTTCAGTGAACAATCACCTCCATAGTGAGAGAATGCTTTGCAGCATGGAGTGTGCGAACAAGCACATAACTGATAACGAGAACAGCCCGTTTTGCCCGTGGGGGTTTTGAAAGTACACACCAGAATGTCCAGCGTTTATTCAGCTCTTAACAGATAACAAATGTGTATGAATTAACACTGGACACTTTACTGTGTATAGTTATGCCCTACAAAAGAAAATGGAGAGAGGGCTCTTATTTTTTTCTGTAGCTCTCGCATGTGTCAGTTATGCGCTCTCATAGGACGCAACCAGTCAGAGTTCAGTGATTTCAAGAATTAATTACTTAAGTGCTACCCCCCCTTTGGGGTCCGGAGCCTCAAACAGTCATTTATTTTCATTACTTTGCGCGGTTTTCTGAAGACCGGATGCAAATTTCTCTGCAGGGCTCAGAAGGCCTCGCGCTCGGCTGGCTGCGCTCAACGCCGACGGTTTGTGTTTACGTATTTTAATCGAAGAACTCGGGGAGATGCCCTTGAACGCGGTTTTGGAGGTGTGCGCTGCTGCGCCGCTGCGTGTACGAGCGTGTGCGTACGCCGACGTTCACGGCTAGCCAATCAGGTTTCAAGTTCGCCCCAGTTCAATACACGAGAACTCCTGCCTTGAAATCATCATTGAAATCAAAATGTGTAACAATTTCTTTTTTTAAGTGAATGAAAGATTTTAAATAGACTGTTTTTTTCTTTGTTGCATTGCCTGAGTGTTTGATTGTAGCATTAATGGTAAGTTTTTGTGCCCCAGTTAATTCAATATTGGATCTGTAGAAATAATTCCGAAATATAATATAATGAATATTTAAAAATTAAAAAAAAATTTTTTTCCAAATGGCTCAATTCCTTAAAATATTCTGTCATGAATAATGTCTCACTTTCATAAGCCTGATCAACCATTGACGAGGGTTTGAAAATGGTTTTGAAAGGGAGATTCTGTATAGCAATCAAGTTTAATTTAAAGTATAATGTTTGAGGAGACAAAATGTCTATTTAATCAGACAATCCAAGAGCAAATAGAGATAAAAGGCATTATGAATTATTCATTTTTCATTATGACATTGCCCAACAGCCATCAATACTAAAATGAGGTTTTAAATGGACATGATTTTAATTTTAAAAAATGTATTTCTTTGTTTGATTAGGTCAAGGCTGTTTTTGTAAATGACCTAGGGCATTGTTTTGATGACGCAAAGATTGGTTAATCATGCTGGCTGATTGCTGTAGAACCGTGGAAACGTTTGGAGGGCTTGCAGATGTTGCCTGTTTGCCTTGGCAGCAGAGAAAAACTTTATTAGCCCTGGATAAATTAACGTCAAGCTTGGACCTTGCATTGTTCTGTGCCAGTTTCAATCTGAAAAATGTTTATTCCACCACCAGGCTGTTCAGGTTGTAATTTCAGCACGTGGAGGGAAGACCTCTAGTGATGATAATAATTGTAAGCTACTGAAAAAGCACTTCCAGACAAAAAGAAAAGAAACAAGTGTCAAAAATCTAAAGTGTTTAAAAATAATAATGAACAGAAAGAGTAAAAATCCATGATTACATAAAACCGATTCTTGTATTAAAGCCATCTTGTAAAACTTGAGTTTTTGGCAGAAACGTAAAATTCGCAGCAGATGAAGCTTCCAGTCACGGGCTGTATTGCTGTCTGACGGCATGTTAGGGCTTTGCTTCACCGGTTGGCCACTTCGGAGGGAACTGACCCGATATCAAAAACAGCATGAGACGATTCAGACGATCGATCTACATGAGCCTCTGACACAGACCGTTTGTGCCAAAGATATCAATGTTTAATGGGTGGAAAAAAACACCAGCAAGTGAAACAAAAATCAAAACAGTACCGAGGAACCCCACCGGGCAGAATTATTAACACCCCTTCTTACGTCTGGCACACAGGTTGTGTTCTGTGGAAAATATACAGAGAGCAAAGCTGAACCTCAATTTACAGTGGAAAAAATAATCTCAAAGAAAGGCAGCCCCAGCCAACCTTTTACATGACACAACATTAATCATTAATCCCCGAAAGTAATTTCATAGGAATCTGTGGAATCGACAGTAGTCGGTCCGCTTTGTGGTTTACGAGTAAATCTCACCGTTCAGACATTTAAATAAAACCGTTTTAATAACCTGCTCCTCTGCCCAGATTTTACTATTTACATTTGCAGAGAACAAGCTGTTTGATAAGAAAAAAAAAAACCTAATGAACCAGTCTTGCGTGTTCAAACATTTCAGCGAGGTTCAGCGAGAACAAAATTAAGTCTGAACTGAGGCGAGGACGTGGAACCGCGCGGCCAAATGACTGTTTCACCGGCGCAAATTATATCTTCAGACAGGTTTTCTGAGGGACACAAACAAGCCGGATTGAGACGTCTGTCAGATAAACCGGGGCGGACAGGTTCTCTAAGTGCAGGCTGCCCGGGGTTTTAAAGCAACCTGAGACAAGGGTCTCAATCAATGAGCTGTCTGCCCACTCTTCTCTTTTTATAGCTTTATCTGTTTTTCTGTGGGCGGGAGAACATGAATGAATGCTAAGAGCGGCGGTTCTGACTGGGAGATGCCGAGCGAAAGAGACACACACCTGCTCCTGACGCTTTCACACCCGCACGACGATCAGGCCGACTGCCGGTTCTGCTAAATCCTGCAGCTGATGTTTGCCAGGCTAATAAGCACTTTCGATTTCAGTTACATCTACACCAACAATAGCCATTTTGCGGAGGTGAGTTTCAAAATAAGATTCGAGCAGAAAGATGTTCTGTGGATATGCCGAGTGATGCTGGTGAATCAAACAAGAAGTAGCTATAAAATGGAAGTTCGTTAAAAAAACCTGTGGGTCTGAGTGCTAGCCATAATGTAGTGGTATTTCAAATGTGTCACTATGAATTTCACACACTGGAACCAAAGTGTGCTGGAGAAAAGGCCAGAGCATTTAATAACAATCTGAGTATGTGCGCTGTGTTTAAGTTGTGATGGCTGGGTGTTCCTGAGGAATTTCTGTTGGGGAACCGATTAAATGGGCTCTGTGAATGATAGATGTGTTTTATCACCGTTTATTGGACAGAATCAGAAGATAAGGGCCGTACTGAGCTTTGGCAATGTCATGAGTTTCTTTAAACTTACAAACGGCTAGATTGAAGTAGTTGCTGACACTGAATAGTGCCTTGGTAATTTAAGCACATCTTGGCTGGGTTTGAATTTTGATTTAATTGGGAGGGAGATTGATAAGATAATTTCTTTCTTTACGTACTCCAATATTTAGGCCTAAATTTCATTTTTGCTACTGTATGTTTGTTTTCATCAGAGGAGCCCGCTTATTGGAATGTGTGACTGCACAGTTTGTCACATATATTTACAAAGGACAGAAGAATCTGAAAATATGACACGCGTTTTGCTCAGGCATGACGGTCGCGGCGGATATGCTCAGCCAGTGCGGCTGCTTGTCTTAAAGACCGTCTGGAGTCCCTGGCTGTTCGGCCGCCAGGACGGCCCCCGTTTGTCTGCCGCGAAGCAGCGGACCAGGTGGCTGGACGCTGTCCTTCAGTCGCACATTAACGCAGAGGGACTTCCTGTGAAGGATGGCTTGTCTTTTCCTTCCTGCGCTCATCCGGCTGAGCCCTCCGCCGGGGGTTTTAGCCCTGTCTAAATCCGCCGCCTTCTCCTCGGGCCCAGAAAAATCCAGGCGTCGGAGGGAACGGCTTAATTTGCCTTCGCGGCGGTGGCGGAAAGTTCCGGTCCGCCAGGCAG